>NC_069144.1:1400365-1679486 GCF_943734635.1 Anopheles cruzii
GGCCTTCACGGACACGCGGAAAATTTGGCAAAGTTCCAGAAGGCCGCAGTCGATTTTCACATCCACAAACTGCCCATCATCAAGAATGTGCGCGAAATAGCGGAACTGCTCGGTCGGAGTGCGAAGCTGTTGGCGGGCACAGCGGTGGAAACGAGCGGCGGATTGCTCGTCTGCCTGCCCAGCTCGGAAGCGGCCGCATTCTGCGACGAGTATCGGAGCACCACCGCGCACCCGGCGTGGATTATCGGCAGCGTACGGAAGGGAGAGCGAGGCGCACAAATCGACGCAAACGTAGAGTACATTGTTGTGGACGAATCGTGAAACCGATGCCCGCGTGCGCCCATCGGAGACCGGGAAGGGCAGACAAAGCGTGTGATGCGAACTTCGGGAAGGCTGTAGAATGCTGGGAAGTTTGCTAAAATTTTCTTTCGCTGCCCTTTTCTATTCGATGGGTGCCGGGTTTGGTGCACAGCCTTGGGTTCGATTAAATGAGTTTTACACACATTGTTACATTGTTGTGATTTTAATGTTCTATTTTTGGATCGCATCAGCTGAGAATTTTTCGCCGAAAATATTTGTTTTGTTTTTTGAATTTTTTGATCTCACCACTTGTTTTTTAACTTTCCCGGTGCGGGAAACATCCTGTTTCTCCTCCCCGACAGGGGCCTATCTGGCAGGGCAGGGGGCCAGGAACGTCGTTGAGCCTGCCGAGCAGGGTGCGCTCGTAGCAGGAGTGATTCGAAGGTGCGCGTACTGGAGGATCCGGAGCTGAGCGGACAACCGGCGCCACGCTTCGTGAAGTGTCGCCGTCTGCAGAACGACGTTAACCACCGCCGCGTGGTGCGTGGTGATTCTAGTGGTTCAGTTCTAGTACAGCATGGGAGCGAGTTCTAGTACAGCATCGGGGGTTAGTGGTTCAGTTCTAGTACAGCATGAGAGCGAGGACGTGCCAGGTTGAGGGGTATCGTAACACCACTGCCAATCGCCTTCTCAGCCGAACATGCTGCATCAGTGTGTGTGCTCCAGCAGTGCTCCAGTATGACAAACAGCTGCGCGGTTGACGGGTGTCGCAACACTAGCAGCGACATTCGGAATTGCAGTTTGCACTGCTTTCCCCAAAATGAAATCATGAGTGTTCTGGCTTCCGGCCGACCGTAAGTAGTGAAACAGAACCGCGCGGTGAGCGAGGAGACGGGCGGAGCTCCTGGTGATACGCTAGGTGAACTTCCCGCCCGAGCTTAAGGTCACCTTTTCTTCTTCCTTTTTCATTTCATGCTGCAGCTTTTCAAGCTGGAGCCGCAGCTGGAGCCGCAGCGGGGGCCATAGAGGCCGCAGTGGGAGCCGCAGCGTGGGCCATAGCGGCGTCGGAGGCCGCAGCGGGGGCAGTGAACGGGCTCTGCGTGTCGGTGGTGGCAACCGTGCCAGCCACGGTAGTTTCCTGGTGTGCCTGGAAATTTTGGCGGTGGGAGGTTTGTCAATCTGCGCTCTATGGTGGTTCCGTCGGTTGTGCGGAACAAGCGATTGCAGTGCGGCCGGCGGAATCGTTATAGATGCTGTGTTGGCGGCGATTGGGAGGTGGTGTCGGTGGTGGGAGATCAGCGATTGTCTTCTTTTTTTTGACAACGGATACCCCGAACAAAAAAGTCACTCAATTTCTCCGTATTGAGACGAAATATATGCTTTTCTCACCAAAGGCCAGAAAGAGAGTCCTGTCCTGCACTTAAATGTCAAACTGTTGAAAATTTTCAGTTCAGTGCAGACGCAGAAGGTTAACAAAGTGACGACGCATCATCGAAGTAAAAATAATGTTTAATAGTAAATGCCTGCCATTGAAAGCCAACGACGCAGCGGACGATACAGGATACATGGAAAGCGGCGAAGCAGTAACTTTGCCAGTGATTCCGAGAAGGTGCGTTTTTCCCGGCGCGGCGACGGGTGTAGAAATACCGGCCGTCTCGGCTTCCCGAGAGAGGATCTATGGTAAGTATATGAACCTCATATGTGGCAGAAACGTAGGGCGAGGGCCAGAAAGCTGGCAAGTATCGATTCCGTTGTGATTTTTGCCGAACTGTCGAAACCGCTGGCGTGGACATAAGCGTGGACATAGAGGGAAGTGAAAAGTGCTTGCCGGAAGCAAAAACGTAAAGCAATTGTAGTAAAATTGTAGACTTGCGATTCTAATAAACACAACTGTTTGTTAAAATCGAATCGACAGCTCAAAGTTGAGCGGAAGAAAAATATTTGAGACCCAAACGGGAAAGCGCTCACGGAGCCAGTGAGAAGGATTGAACTATATCAAGCTTTTGAGATGTACTGGCAAGAAAGTGAGCTTTTATAAGTCAAGCCAGCCATAGCCTGGCAAGAGCCTGGCAAGAAAGTGAGCTAAGTCAAGCCAGCCATAGTGAGAGGAGTTGGCAGACAGGCTAGAAAAATGAAAAATTGAGTGCCTTTTTTTGTTCGGGACGTTTCAAATCCCAATGTACAAAATGACACGGTCACGACATTTTTTTTCCGACGAATCTTCTAAAAGGCTGCAACGGAGAGAGCGAGATAGAGAGAGTGTGTCAGAGTGTGTGTGAGAGAGTGTCAGAGTGTGTGTGAGAGAGACAGAGAGAGAGGGGGGCTTACCGTCGAGTGCGGCTGACGCGACCACCGAACGCTTTCTATCCACAGCTTGCATCTGCGGCACCTTCACCGTTCCGCCGGAGAGGATCTTACAATTGCACAGGACAAAGAAAAGGTGTTAGTTTCTCACATCTGGTAGGGTGGTTGACCAATGTCGAAACCGCTCGAAGAACGCGCCGAGCGCTAGGCGTTCTCGAAGAGCGGTTTCGACAGTTCGGCAAAAACCACAACGGAATTGACACTTGCCAGCTTTCTGGCCCTCGCCCTACGTTTCTGCCACATATGAGTTTCATATACTTACCATAGATCCTCTCTCGGGAAGCCGAGACGGCCGGTATTTCTACACCCGTCGCCGCGCCGGAAAAACGCACCTTCTCGGAATCACTGGCAAAGTTACAATGCGCGCAATTGCAGCTTCTGTTTCTGTCCAATGGTAACTGTGATCTTTTCCGTCAATTTTTGGTGACTTATTAACTCACCACTCACGTCGGTCGGTTCAGCAAAACGCCACGAGCGGCGCCCTACGTTTGACGTTGTGCGTGAAACGAGCCCCTGGCGCTGCCACACGAGCTGTCAGACGAGCAAAACTGATGACTGGCTGAGGTCAATAATGATGAAAAAGTGAACTTTTCCGGCTAAAATTCCGAAAAATTCCGTGCATTTGCGGTCTGCGTGGTCCCGGGACTCGAAACTGCTCAATCAATCTGCTTGCGAAAGGTAAGCAACGAAAGTTTTGCCCGTTCCGGGGCCGCGACCATTACACCACAACACAACTTTGGACATGTTTCCGGACGCGTGTTATCGGTGATTGGTATCGGGTTTACGTGTAATTATCGTTCCCTCAAACAATACGCAAAGGCAAAAACGGTGCGACCGGACCCACAGCGTCGTCATTGGGGGTTTAGTTAAGCGATTGTGCATTCGTTGTGCGTTGTTCCATAATGAGCGTCAATATGTAAACATTGGCCACTGATCGTTCTTCTCCTTTCCATTAGGTGACCGATAGCCGTCGGTGCGTTCCGATATTTCCGAAAATGTCCTCGTCAGCTATCTTCATTCTCGACGCGAAGGGAAAGGTGTTGATATCGCGCAACTACCGCGGCCACATCGATATGGGAGTGGTGGACAAGTTTATGCCGCTGCTGATGGAGAAGGAGGAAGAGGGCCTGATAACGCCGATCCTGCAGACACCCGAGTGCACCTTCGCCTACGTGAAGACGAACAATCTGTATCTGGTGTCGGTGACGCGCAGCAACGCCAACATCGCGCTGGTCTTTGTGTTCCTCCACAAGGTGGTCCAGGTGTTCACCGAGTACTTCAAAGAGCTGGAGGAAGAGAGCATACGAGACAACTTTGTGGTGATCTACGAGCTGCTGGATGAGCTGATCGACTTCGGCTACCCGCAGACGACGGACAGCAAGATCCTGCAGGAGTACATCACACAGGAGGGCCACAAGCTGGAGATACAGCCGCGCATTCCGATGGCGGTGACGAATGCGGTCTCGTGGCGCTCGGAGGGCATCAAGTACCGCAAGAACGAGGTGTTCCTCGATGTGATCGAAAGCGTCAACCTGCTGGCGAACGCGAACGGCAATGTGCTACGCAGTGAAATTGTCGGCGCGATAAAGATGCGCGTCTATCTGTCCGGCATGCCGGAGCTGCGGCTCGGGCTGAACGATAAGGTCCTGTTCGAGAGCACCGGCCGGGGAAAGTCAAAGTCGGTGGAGCTGGAGGACGTGAAGTTTCATCAGTGCGTGCGACTGTCGCGGTTCGAGAATGACCGCACCATTTCGTTCATCCCGCCCGACGGGGAGTTCGAGCTGATGTCGTACCGGTTGAATACGCACGTGAAACCGCTGATCTGGATCGAGTCGGTGATCGAGCGTCACGCGCACAGCCGCGTAGAGTACATGATCAAAGCGAAATCACAGTTCAAGCGGCGCTCGACCGCCAACAACGTGGAGATTGTCATTCCCGTGCCGGCCGATGCCGACTCGCCGAAGTTCAAAACTACGATCGGTAGCGTAAAGTACGCTCCCGAGCAGAATGCCATCACTTGGACGATCAAATCATTCCCTGTAAGCGATCCGAGGGCCCCGGGTGGTGGTCAGAGAGACGTAGAGAGAGATTTGAACCCTTTTGTCTGCTTCCAGGGAGGAAAGGAGTACTTAATGCGCGCTCACTTCGGTCTGCCCAGTGTCGAGTGCGAGGACAGCGAGGGGAAGCCCCCGATCCAGGTGAAGTTTGAAATTCCCTACTTCACCACTTCGGGAATACAGGTACCAAGGCGATCACCGAGATCCTTTTTGGCAGTTATCGTTCAAAACGTGCCGTTCTTTTTGTCCCCTCGTAGGTTCGATACCTGAAAATCATCGAAAAAAGCGGCTACCAGGCGCTTCCCTGGGTCCGGTACATTACCCAGAACGGTGACTATCAGCTGCGAACGAACTAGAATCGGTGGCCCTGCGAGGTGTAATTGTTAAGTTTCACCGTTTCCCGAAGTGAAAGAACGTCTGCCTCTGCGGCATTTCTCCGGTTGCCGTTCATCCGTTCGATGGTCGTGCAAAGTCCACAGTCCACCGGTCCATCGTCAGCGTGCAGCGTGCAGTATTAATTTAACGTTTCATCAAATCGGCAGCCGGCGTCTTCGAGTTCCGTTTCAGCACGTTTTGTTCCACTTCATCCCATCGCATCGTTTTTTTTCATGTTTGGCGATTGTTTTCGCGATCTGTTTTCAGTTAAACGCACGAGTTTTTCATAAATTGTTTCCGCGTTTTCTTTCACCTTTTTGTTGCATTTTTGTTTTCGAATGTGTTGTAAAGCTTTTGGAATTACGAATTCGTTTAGAGAAGATAGTTGAAAACATTTTATTTTAAAACTAGAACGCAACCATCCTGTAAAGCAACCATGTAGCACTTAGAGCAATAAAAAAAACTAAAACTAACGCAATTTATAACAAAGAGTTTTCGACCCGAACCCATCGGAATGCTATCAAAGCGTCCCCTAGAGTACCTGGCGTCTCCGTTAGTACCACGAAGCTTTTTACCAGGCGTCTCCATCGAAGAGTAATTGAATAATTTTAAAATATTCTATGCAAGCAGAAAGCAAATAAGAAGTAATGTGTTTTCGGATTCCGGAGAAAGGTTACTAATCTTGTGCTGAGACCTCCTGTGGTGACAGATGATAGGATGCCAGGACATTAAGGAATCTCTACTCTTGTCTCCGTGTCTTCTATCGCCGTCAGGCATCAGGCAGTAGGGCCAGCTTGCAGTTGGTATTTGCTAGACGATTCGCGCTAACAAGATTTCACCGGGCGTGGAAGCTAGCAAGTAAATTGCTTCCTCCCGATGCACCGTGGGGCATCGACAACAGCTTCGATGCCCCATTTGCCGTTTGTTATAATTACTCTCAAAGCTGTCGTTTCATAAATGATGCGATTTCGCTCCACCGGGACGCAGGTGCGGCCGCCATCTTCGCTTTCCGCAAGACGGCCGAGCACTAACAGGCAACTTGCGCCCAGCGGCGCGCAGGCTAACGGAATTACTCCAAAGTGTACGCGGCCCGACGCCGCACCGGATAAGATATTGAACGATCGATGCAGGAAGTGCATTACGGAAGACCACATAATTGTATTCATGCATCCCCATTCATAGACATCGCACGATATCGGTGGGTGCAAGACGTAGGAAACCCGGGACGTTCCCGGCAGCGCTTTCAGCGCACTTCAGACATTATCCTGACCCGCTCGGGGTCGTTCGGCTGGATGCTCTCGTAACGCGTAATATCTCGTTTTAATACACATAAATCATTGAATTATTCCGAGCATCGTTCGGTGGCCGGTACCGTTTGGGCCGTGTGTTTAGAACCCTCCCGTGGATGCTTTCAAACCCGGTCGAGTCGTTTCCCGTTTCCTTCATGCATATTCAACGAACGGTGTTAGCGTGTTATAGGCACATCCGAGCCCCGGTAGGCTGATCTACGTTTATAAATATGTGCACGATGCGATTTGGCGATCCTTAATGGGTGGCCAGAAAGCTCAATAAATAAACTCCCAACTGAGGCTACCGGGACTTCGGCCGTTAAGGCCTCGCGGAGGAAAGCGCTGCCACACTATCAGGAAAGCGATTACACGGCTTAACATTAAGAAGGTGCAAAAAATCGATCAGCTTCAGCGCCGGCTGGGGGGTGGGAGACAAATAAAAAATTACACCCGATACTTAAATGCCCGCGTTCGTTGAACTTTTCGGTCCCGTTCGGTCCCGTGTGCTTCACGTGCAAAACTCCTGATGCTTCCGAATGTGTTCTTAAACGAGCAAAAAACACAAAACCGAACGACGGTTGAATCGATCGTCAAGAAAATCAGAACTTTTAACGACCAACTCACGGTTCGCACAAAGTTCACGAGCAAACTGTGTGCCGGCACAAGAACGATTAAGACGTGCCACCGTGGAGCACACACACACGGGCTGGTGCGCGGGCAAAAACAAGAAGACGAACGCCTTCGAAGGCGCGATCCTCCGGAACGCGGCGTCCTGTGAGAGCAATAAAGCCCGGCAGGCAGGCAGACGGGACGGGCAACCGCAGCATCAACTTTGGGGAAGTTCGGAGCGTTTTTCTTCTTCTATCCGCTACTAGCTCGGGCTCGGCCACATGGCGGAAATGATCCTGCTGCCGTCGATGGTGGCGTCGCGCTCGTCACCGATGAGCCCCGTGTTTGGTTTATGTTCATGCTGTTGTCAGCTACTTTGCCACAGTTTGGTCGTTGTTTTTTATCGCACCACGCCGCCTCTTTGGGTAGAGGTTATATTGCAATGGTGTTTGCATTCGCTCACTTCCGCTTCCGATTCAGTGCGATAGAGGAACTGGTGCACAGTCGGTGGGCTTCGAACTTTGTTCGTCGATTCCTCGCGCGTTCGAAGCATCTGTTTTTTCCAAGTGGAATTCATTGTAGTTTCTCTTTCAGCACTAATCGGCCACACGTACATTCGGGACGAACAGTCAACAGTACATTCTCGGGTGTTTGGCTTACGGAACGAGGCTAACAGCGACCTCAAAGCTCGTTTAAATGAAACTTTTTGAAAGAAATTGAAAACATACAAATTCTTCCAACATTTCCATTTGTAGCACATTTGATTAATGAGTTTGACCCTCGCAAACTTCTGGTTTTCTTCTGCTCAGTTAGTCCGCTGTTAGTCAAACCGCGAAGCAAAAGCTCCTCGAAGTCACGAGGACGAACTATGGGAATTCCTTGCACGGATCGTGTATCGTTCGTCACCTAAACCAATATTTACCATTCACCAAATGAGCCTCATTACCGGCTGTTTGTCCAATACGCGGCTTCCGGGAAAAGTCGAAGCCGACCACCGTGGCCCGAGCTGAGAAAAACGAGATGATGTAACGTGCCTGCGAGTTTTTGGCGATAGGTGAACAACTGTCCAAACAGCGCGATCCGAGAGCAGTTCGCTCCGATGCACCGCCACGGAAGGCGTCCTCGGGGTGGGTGACTTAAGAGCAGGAGTTGTTGCCGGGTTGCTAGCAAACAAACAATCAAGCGGAAGCACACTACTCCGCTTCGGTGGTTGATTTCGCGGCGTGTCCGTGGAAAGCCACCGTCGCCTGCCAGCGGCACGTGATGCTGTTTCGTGTCACGGTGGTGCAGCGCGGAAGATGTTGTCCCGAATCATCATCATGTTGTCCCGAATTTGGGACAACATCGTGTGCGAATCGTATCTGCAAGAGGCTCGCTGTGCCCAGTCGTGCATGCCGCAGCGTGTAGAGGAAGCGGTGTTCTGGAAGTCTGAAGATGCATAAAACACGCGCACTGACTTGAACTGAACACTGAACTGAACACTGAACAGTAAACTGTCCCAGCGAGCCCAGTAACACGACGACGCCAACATTAAATTGTTGTGGCCGCCCGAATTATCCAAAAAGTTGCTCCAATTTCGGGTGCCATTCGTCAACTTTGTCGGACTTTGTGGCAACAGTTTATTTGCCAGCGTGCGGACGAAATGTTGTGTGTTCCCGGAAAGGGTTCGCTGCGACTGTTGCGTGTGTTTTTGGCGTTCTGCGTTGTGTTTCAAGTGCTTCGGTCCGGAGCGACGAGCGTCACTCCGGACTCCGATAAGCTTAAGCCCGGTTTCTAACTCCATGTTTACATTTGACGCTTCCCGGTTCGAGTGGAGCCCCCCAGTTTTTGTGTGTCTGTGCAGAGATGACCTAATTTTTTTGGGAGAGACAAAAACACACGGACCGTGGGACGACACACCCGACGACGGCCTGTGGAGTGTTTTATCTGATTTTAACTTGTGCTATCGTTTCTGCCCTTTACCACCGATCGTTCCAACGGGGGGAGTATGGGGCTTACGGGGAGGTCAACACCAACCCCGGCAGATGGTGACCCATCACTACTGTGTTCCCCCCGATTCGTGGTTCTGTTCTGTTTGTGGACGCTTTCTGCCGTAAATGCGGGACCCGACAAGGCACGAAGGGCTTCAGATAATAGCATCAAGCAGCTCGACCACCGGGTGGCGGAGCTTTTTTCATACAGTAACGCCACCCGGGGCGAGGGGCCAAAACTTTATACCCGGGACGCCGGGAGTTGTAGCGGTGGCGGCTGTAATCGTCTCTGCAGCGTTCGACAATAACGCTACAATCGACGTTACACTCTCGCCGGGGGCGACCAAAGCCTTCAATTAAGCCGTTATTTTACGACACTTTTCATCCTTTTTTAATCTTTTGGCCAAACTTTTCCCAAAACGACTGTGCTACAAAGAGTGTGTGTGTGCGAGTGTGTGTGTGTTGAAAGCTGAGTACCTCGAATGAAGTAAATTTAAAGGGCTGTACGATGAAAGTGCAAGACCTACGTTGCATGCAGCGCCTGGGAAAGTAAAGCAATTAGACGCTGGGCTCCAATTCGTCGTCGGATTAGTCTGAAGGACGACGACGACGACGTTGGTTTGTGTGGCGACATGCATGCAATGAAGTCTTCGGATTACGGCTTCGTGCGGTGCGCATGTGAGAAAAGTACGTATTAAAATGTTGGTAAGCCTTACAAAGATGCAGCTGAAGCACAACCTGTTTTTATGTAATCTCATCAAATGAAGTTGTTTGCGAGCCACCCCACCAATTATGACACATTCGTAGCGGAATTGTAGAACAAAAGTGTCGATTGAGGTTTTATTGATCACGGACACAGTAGTAATTGATGGCGATGCCGACGATGAATGTGCCAAATTCCGTTTAACGCGCTGCACTTGCGTAATTAATAGGCTATCATTAAAATAATTATTAACATTGCCAGACACGGCCAGGTCAGGCCAAGGGGGTGCTCCCTGCCGCAGCTAATCATTCAATACGCTGACAAATGCCACACGCCGGACGCCACACTTTTTGATGTGTGTAATATTTCATTCGTTGTCCTGCTGACCTGCTGCGGCAGCTACCGGCGTGTGGTCCGTCGATATTGGCGTTGAATATTTTAAATTTATTGATAGCATTGTGCAGGTGCAGGCAGGAACAGGCACATATCTGACCCCTATCTGTCGGTCCGGGACGGTAGCTGTTCGGTGCATAAATTGGGTCAAAGCAGAGATTAATTATATCTGATATGAAACACACAGAAAAAAACGATGATTGTATCATCAGCAGTAGCGTGAAAAAGATTTATATTTTAGCCTTTTATAAAGGCACGCCACACGTCGGTAATGCTGATTGCAAATCAAACTCCACCGCACCAACTGACGCCCGGTGTTTGTTCGTTCGGCGATCGATATGATTTGATTGGTATTGGCGCAAGCATAACGGGCGTTCGGGGCGCGAGCGTGCAATTGAAACATTTTAGCGCACCAGAAATGGAATCGAATCGAATCGCGGGAGCGGTCCGATACCGTGTGCGGCCCGGAAAGGGGTGAAACAATTTAATTTCCTTCCGAAGTCAATCAAAAATCATCCTTTGATGTGGGCGCGGCCGAACGGTGGACGAATGACATACCGGGGTCCGATCGATCGATCGATTAAGTCAATTCCGAATCGTTCTCAGTTTCGTCCACTCTTTTTTCCCCCGCTAAAGACCCCGGTCCAAATGCAACCGGAAGCTTTCAGTCGGTGATCAGGCGGCAGCACCGAAGACGATTGCCTTCGAGAAGGATAATGATGGGCGCGGGGTCCGAAACGATAAATATTTATGCCACCCGTAAAGGACCCGAATCGAAGTGAGTCGCCAGTTCGTGGAGTAATACATATTTATCACCCGCGTGGCCAGTCGATTCACAGTTTTTCAATCTTCCTCAAACGAAAAAAGGATTGAAAGCTAATTGAAAAAAGATTCTTCTCCGTATGGTGGAGTCTTAAGATGTGTTTGATCTCCCTTGCCCCGTTCGCTCAATTCGTGTACGCTAAATGAGCCTTCGAGTTGGATCCTTCGATTCCCGTCAGCACTCGAAGATTCTTGATTAAAAGCGTCGCATTTGCTGCGAATGAATACGAAATGCGTCACGTCACCAAGGTGAGGAATTAAGTGATTGAAAGGTCAAACCCGTGGCCAGGGAAGCCTTCCCAAAAGGAAAAAAAAACCGGCTGAAACAGGATTCCCTTTCGTCCACACCCCGTCGTTATAGGGGTTGATCCTTTTGAACTGGCCCGGGGAACGCCAGGAAACCCATTTGCGATTCCTGGCGAGGCCCGGCACCCGAAGAGCTCATCTTCAATGGCAATCATTGGACAGATAAGATGGGTTTCTTACCATCCCGCCACTGGGAACTCCTGTGTCTCCCCGTACCCCGGAGCAGCCTGCAGCTAGCCTGTCGGTCGAGACGAGCACCGAGACGTCTTCTGACTGTCTGTGAAGTGATAATCACTCCGTTTGGCAGAAGAACGAAGAACGAACGGTTGAATTGGTGAGCCTTCCCTCGCTCACGGGCCGGCTGGGTTCTGCCACGGGATCGATCAGTTGATTGCATCGGCTAATGGAAAAAAGGGTTATTGCGAGGAGGCGGTTCCACTGTGGGCCGAAGGTGATGGGTCAGCGAATCAACTTTTATTGCACTATTTAAAAAAATCCAAATCCGCCCGAATTTCACTTGACTTGGCACTTTGGGCGTGAGGATAAAATATGCTAAACTGAAATGAAACATAACCACTGGATTGAGTTCTGAAATTAGCATAACGTAAGGTTGTTGGGTCATTACGTCAGTTCGCTTTATTGGTTGATCTTCAAAGTTTACTTTATTGATCTTCTAAGTTTATTTGCTCGGTTTCGGTTATGCTTTGTGCAATATCAACACTTATTCAGCTTAGTCAAACCTTCAAACTCATTCAATCTGACCGTGAAGCTTTTCCCAAAGTTCGTTCAGTACGCGTTTTGGTCTGTTGGTAGATCTCCTCTCTTCCAGTGTGTCCGCATCCTCCGAAATAGAGTGCCGCGCTGTGCTTTGCTTCAAGATTCCACACCAAGTGCCTGATAGACGGACCGGAATGAAACGAACGGAGGATAATGGGACGGCACTGGCGCTTCGAACGCTGCCCAAAGACTGACAGTGAAACTGCAAACTCCACTCGTTTCCCGAAATGCACTTTTCCGGCGGCCACCGTCCACCGGCGGCGGAGTCTATTCAATTGCAAATGCCAACCGGCCGGCCGGCCGGCCAGTGAACTATTCGCCCAACCGAGCCGCTTCGACAGATGCTCATTAGCGCAAATGTTCCGAACCCACGTCCCGGACGTACATCTTCGGTAAACATCATTTAGATTGGTGCGCGAAGATAGAGTACTTCTCAGCCGGCGCGGCTACTTGGAAATTTATTCACGGCACGGCACGGCAAGTAGGCTCTTGGGTTTGAAATTGGAAACCGTTCCCAGCCCGGGCGGCCAGTGGCGATCCATTTTTTTTTTCTTTTCGCGCGATGGTGAAGATCCTTTCCGAACCGTATTTTCTGATTCGGTCACATTACTCAACAAAACTGGGGCGCAAAAGTCGCCCTCGGGATCGCGCCCATGGGCAGAAGGGCTTAGGGGGGGGGGGGGGGGGGGCCGTTTCCCGAGTGAGAAAGTCTCGGATACCCAAATTATAAATGCAGCATTATGGAACACGCTATTTTCGGGGATCGGCGGAAAGAAGTACCGGCCAACTGGGCGGCAAGAAAAAATCCAATCCTTTCCAGCACCCAGGTACACCGGGCAAGCGGAAGTGGCCGTAAGACGGATTGACGGCTTTATGCTCACGGTGCTTTTTGCATTCCCTCCGTCTTCCTGTTCCCGCTCGCCCGGGTTGGTGAGGCTTAAAGTTAATCAATAATAAATGGGGCCTACCGGCCCGGCCCGGTACGGTCGTCCGGCCCCGAATGCTGATTCGCGGAAGGATTATGCTGACCTTTCTTAGTACCCCTTCTCGTGTGACAACGGGTCGGTCGGAGCAATAAGATAATATCATCGCCATTCAACAATCGGGCCGGGCGATATTAAAGTTTCTGGAATACATTTGAAAAGAGACCGTTTGAGCCCAAATGAGCATCATTTTTGCCACATTTTCACCCTGCGATGTGGAGCTTTATGTAAATTAGCGATTATATTTTGTATGATTAGCAAACGGTTGGTTTTTTGTTTGGCGTTTGTGCAAAAAAATGATCTCTAAAATATTTCGTAGAATTCACCAAACAAGGCCGAAATTTTCTAGTTTCTTATTTCCAATCACAGCCCAAACGCAGCACAACATTCCGGTTGTGGGTCACCGGGCACACACAAACCTACGCGCGGTCAGGTCTTTAGGAACCACCCGTTGCATTTTTCGGAACCGAACGCCCGGCACCGGGACCGCTTGGTGGGGCGGGGCAAGATTTACGAGGACCCGATTTCGACAAGCTAATTTCCTCGGCAATTATTATGCAAATTTATTGTGCTTATTAAATCCTTTCTTCCGGCCAGCCGGCATTGCACCGGCGGCGGAGGAGTTTCGGCTTTTGCGGTAACCCGACCAGAAAACCGCGGGGACGGTCCGTAAGTCCATTCGCCCCCGGCATGTGAGGGATCTCTGCGTTTTCCCCGGGAAATTTATCGCATTCCATCCACCGGCCGATAAACGGTGGCGATCCGCACAAGAGCACACGGCCGTTCGGAATATCCTTTCATTGGAATGTTGTTTTTTGTCCATCGAAAGGGGGGGGGGGGGGACGGTCGAATTGGACCGTTCTCAACTCCGTCTGTGGTGCGGCCGCTGCGTATTATTGGCCAGGCTCGTTACGTTTTTTTGTTGTTTTCCCTTACTCCACTTTTGCTTACTCTGGCTTGTTGCTGGCCGCAAGTGAAAATGGCCGCAGTAATGTTCACTTTTCCGGTAAAACCGTTTTACTGCGAACAGCTCAGGCAGGTCCCTTGGCCAAAAATGAGGGTCGACCGGTGGCGGTGTGTGTGTGTGGTTGATACATTTTCGACATTTACCCCTCACAATCACCCTGCACCCTTAAAAGTCGGGAATTGAATCCGACTTCCAGTGAACTATCTTCGCTTCGATTCTCCAAACCCGCAGAGTGCCGACCGGGAATGGTCGGGAGTCCTGGGCACGGTGGCAAGGAACTTCCTTCCAAAGTTTCCAAGTCGCTAAAACCGGAAGTCGTAGTCGATTCGAAACCCTGCCTGCGTCTCGGATGGCAAGTTTAGGCCCTGCTGCCGTACCGCGGGCTTAAGCCGTCGGTTTGGGATCAACGGAAAGGGGTGTGAAAGGGCCCGCGGGGCTAACGACTTCTCGTACATGCACAGTCTAGACTAGTATTAAATGCAATAAATTTTCAGCGATTTGATTAAATCATTTGATAGGATGGGCACGGACTGAGAACGACTCCCTTCTGGGCGGCCGGACCCGGCTTCGGATGGGGGTCGGATTTTGGGTCGTTTTCGTTCCGGAACAGGATGTGCCGAAGTTGTTGCCGTACGGCAGAAGAAAACCCGGGAAGTTTGGAATTCCTAGAGCGACGCTCTGACGCTCTCACCGATGGTCGGTTATCAAAAGCTTTCCCCGGCGCCATCTTCCAGCCGTTCACGTAAATCACCCAAATATTCTCGTAAATCAATTGATTGGAACGGAATCTGGCAGGAAACTCGTTATGCGTTGATAATCTATTTTAATCGTCTTACATCGCTCCTTTGGCCAGCCGAAAGTGCGTTCGCCAATTTGGTCGGTCACTGTCGGGCAAAATGAGACAAAATTGATACAGAATCCTCAGCGGCTGCGAAACGGTGCGAAAACGGTTGATAAAGTGAGAAAAAGCCATAAAGCTAAGGTACGGCCAATAAGATAAGCCATCCCGGGGCCCCGGTCTCGATGATGTCTCGTGTCTGATCGCACACCAAACCACCGCCACGGCCAAAGGGCCCCGGCCGTGTCTTCTGGAATGCTCTCTTCTGCAACCCTGCTGGCGGCGGCAGCACCTGAAACCGGAGCCTCACGTTGAGCCGAAGACGGACGACGAGCTGGAATTGAAGTTGGTAATTTGCACTAATAGGCTCCGCAAAAGACAGGGGATGGCGTTCCGGCCGGCGCACCGTATAGACCTTCTTGCCAGCCAGCGGAGATTTTCGGAGCCCGACTCCGAGGGAAGGATAATTTTCTAGACAGATGTCATTGCCTGGGTGTCTTGTCGCCTTGTTTCATACTTGCTCGCCTCGGTTGGCTCGGTCAGCGATCGGACCAGCTCGGACCAGCTGGGTACCGGGGGCCATGTTTCGATGGCAGCCGCTATGTTTATTTAAAGTATATCGCTCGCCCGGCCGAAGCCGGGCGGTGCTCGGGGCGCAAGGATAACGTCTGGAGTTCGATTTATGATGCAGGATTAAGGCGAGCGATGCTGGGCTGGCCGGGTATCGTGGACGTGGACAAAGCTGCGTCGGTCTAGTGGTGTGGGCCGGATAGACAAGGGTTCAATGAATATTCGGCCAGTCACGTCGAAGTCAAGTTATGGGTGAGAGCATCGCATTTAAAATGTATCAAGCGTGTCAAATATTTCCAATTTTCTGTCGGTTATTAATAGTTCGGTGTCTTCAAAAGTGTTATTCATAACTTAGTTTGAGATTGATTAAAGCAGACGTTTAAAAGAAAATGTATTAAAAATTCCACGTTTTGTAGTAATTTAAAGAATCCGGCCAAGCAGATTGATGAAATTGTTCTCCGAAAAGAAATCAATGTAACAATTGTCAGGACACAAAACGCTGCTTCAAGCCAATTGGGCTCATTTAGCCACCAAGTGACTGTGCTGAAAGCATGCAAACGTTCCGTTCGTGTCTCGTTTATCGCATTCCACTACCCGGCCACTATTTAACCCGTTTATGAGAACTAAATGATGTTCCAAAGAGAACGAGAGAGAAGGATAGAGAGCCCGAGGGAGCACTTTTCGCGCGACTCGCGCGCTGATGGTGGAGAGATTAGTGAAAATTCAATTCGTTTCCACATTATTCCCGGTGAGTTCCCGGGCAGTTCCGGAAAATAATTTTCATATCCCCAGAAGCGATGTCCCGCCCCAACATTCCCGCATCGTTGGCGAGCTTTCGATTCGGAGCGGAACGTGGGGTTTGTTTTTATCGGGCTCGGCTCGGCTCCACGTTTGCGCGGCACCGAAAGCCAGCATTACACGGCGCGGCTGAGGTTTAGAGGGAGGCGTATGAGGTGTGCGATGGCGTGGACGACCTGTCAGCGAATGGATGCCTCCAGGTGGCCCAGGTGGTGACAAATGAGACGATAAATAGAGACCGTGGCGATAGCGACTCAGCGGTGCACCATAATGCACCCCGGCACACAGCTGCACAGCGAACCGGAGCGAATTGTTTCGACGGCACGACGGCTGAGGTTTATGTTAATGTGTTAATATTTTTAATGATAACATTTTTCACCCAACAACGCGTTGTAGCTTGGTTGTTGCGATAGCGAATGGCCAACTTTTTAAACTTTTGTGCAAACTCTGCAACCGGCGGTGTAACCGGTGGCGTTGTGTGGCAATTAAACAATCTGCTGCCCTTTAATGCTCCTCCTTGCACTGAACGCAACAGCACCATTTACAGAAACGCGAAATTGCGGGTTTTAAGCGCGCGATTTTAAGTGCTCAACTATTTATCGGTCTTGGCAGTAGGCCAAACAATTCGGAGAGCTCAGTGGAACGTCAGCAGGCCCCGAGCAGGCCATGCCATGTTAACATAAAACCGTTTCAATTTGTATGCAAATTATGATTGCCGGCCCAAGCCCCGGCTGTTGATTGGGTTGATGGTTGCGTGACGAGTGTTATTGTAATTGAAATCGGGCCTCCATGCAAGCTTTTTAAAATGTTTTTCCAATTAAATCGGCGATCCGTCTGATTGGGTGTGCGCTTTTCACACCGGTCTTTTTCCGTTAATGGTGTGCTATTGGTTTTCTAAGAAAGAGATTAAAAGTTTCACCTGCCCGATGGGTGCGCATTAACCAATGTTTGCGTTCGGCAAATATGTTAATGACAGTAAACTGCATTCAAACGAACCGTAATGTGTGAATTAAGAATACGAAGAGTGTCGCGGTAATTGGCGGGTGAGCTTAAAGGCTGGCGGAAAATTGAAATTAAAATTGAATGCCGTTGGTTTTGTGGCCGCTGCCAGTGCTTTAAAATGAAACCTCTGGAAACCTATTAAAATTTAAGTAACATTCTTCGTTTAAGGAAAACAAAAATGCCAGACACTATCGCTTCGGGCACGCAACAAACCGCTTCCTGTCTACGACGGATTGCCAGACAACGGAAGCAATCGGAGGATTTCTTTAACGTAGACCCTCAAACCGCTGCACGTGTAAGACGAGGAACAACAATGCACGACCAAGCACACGAAAGGGGACCATTCAACAAACCACCACCGTCAGGATTCCAACGGGCCAGGTTCGGTTCGGCAAGGACAATACGTTCGCGTCTTCGCGGTTGCGTCCGCCTTCGGCGGAAGAAAACCGGCTCTGGCACGCGGTGCATGGCTCTGTGATTTGCTATTATGCTCTTGCGGGTCGGTCATGCCGCTGCCTGCCTGCCTGCCGTCGATGTTCTGTGTGTCGCGCGGATGAATAAATAATATCAAATTTCAGGGCATCCAAGTCCAATATTTGGCGTACAATTAATTTCGCTGAATAGAGGAAACCCATTGAAAGGAACGGTTTGAAAGCTTTCTCCAACGGCGAAGCGGTGGCCAGCCAGTCGCGAGAGAAAGAGGAGGTACCGGTCGGACCAAGCCAAAAAATGGGCGGAAATTCTTGCGCGCCTAAAAGTAAAACGGTGAATGAGAAATGTAAACAACCCGCCTGGTGTCGGAGGGAATAAAGCCACAGGCTCGGGCCGGATCGTTCAATCGTGAGCAGTTTATTACCACACAACTTCTTATTCCCTCCTGAAGTTTGGATAATCTCGAATGTTTGGCTTTCTGGAGGTTCCATGAATGATTATTAAGATATTGAAATATCAGTTAAATATTTGTACTTCTTGATCATTAATCATAACATTTTAATTGTGTTTAACAATCTTAACAAAGATTTTATAGAAGAAACCATTTTCAGTGTATTTTCAAAGTAGATAACAACCCCATAAAACAGGTTATGCTTCAATCGTTACCCGTGACACCGATTTCCGGGACACTCTCTAGGAGAAGTCCACTTTGCTCGTTACTGTCAAGCCCACAAGAAACAAGCTTTACAGCCACGCCAATTGAAAGCACGTTCCCTGCTTGCCTGCTGCACTTTTCGAGAAGGTCACTCTCGAGACGAGCGCACCCCCCGAGGGCAGTTCTGTTTTTTCCGCTCCGAGAAGCTGTGACGGGTTAACCACGGAGGAGACGGTGTCCGGGAGCGCTGGTGCATGCAGCCGGTGCACCGTGGCCCTATGCATAATTATGCACTCTCGAGGCACGTACGCGGCTACCAGGAACGGTAACCAGCTAGCTCGACGGCACCACTCGGCCAGCTCGACACTTCAGTCGGTCAACGAGGAAATGACGCTTCTTCTCCCACGGTGAAATATGATAATCGACAGGATGTGTGCGTCGATGTTCTGGCACGTTTCCCTTGTTTACCGGGACGAAGAGAGACTGCCGATAGCCGAGCGCTGATTAGATGCTTCGCAGGACATGCAGTGTGATCCTTATCGCAGTTACTGCATGTTGTAACGGGCGCATGTTGGTCGCACGCTGGTTAATAAGCGTGTTGGACACGATGGGCTCGGCATTGGATACGGTGACCGAACTGAAGCCACGAGGCGGAAAGGATTACGCTAAGAAACTCTCTCAAACAACACATATTTGTTTCGGTATTATGCGCCGACTGAGCCGAGCCAGAGTGGGTTCTAGGGCCGTGTCGTTCAAGGATTAGCTGCTGGGGGGATTAGGGGGGTTCGTGTGAGCTCGTAGCCATATGTTGATTTGCATGCGCATAAAGCATCGTTTATGGAATTGAAACAGTAATTACTACGAGCCAAGCATATTATGGATTCTGTACGTCGACCTCCTTCAAGGATGTTTCCCGTCGAGTACCATTGCGCACTGACACAGTTCTTGTTCTATTAATTACAATAAATCGATGAAGTAAGGATGACATTAATTGACGAGAGACATATGAGCGGAGCGATAGAAATTTGTGCCATAATCCTAAATCGTTCTTGACGTGTCTGTAGACCGAAAACTGGGTCTCAAGTCTCGTATATCCCCAGCATTCCGAAATGGCTCTTTTCAAGTCCTGCTGCCAAATAAAAAGGCGACAGAAATGGGTCATTTGTGCAAAGTTTTCGCAACCGGCGATGCCGATGATTAAGATTGGCCCTGCATTACCGTTTGAAGTACCAAAATTCGCACATTTGTCAACCGGATCGCCGAGCCGCGTGACGTGTGATGAACCGTGAAGCCCGTCCCGTGTGCAATTTTATGGCTTTTATTACGCACACCTTCCCGGAGGGCGCACACGTATCTGCGTCTGCGATTAGATGCAATGATTTGTGATATGGGTAATCGCTTTATGGGTCAAACTGTGGGCCACGTCGAACCGGAGGCAACCTTTTTCAAGGCTCACCCAGAACCCTTTTCAAAGTATCTGATCCGCCGTGCCGTTCCCGGGCAGCAATTTTGCGCCCCTAACATTGACACCGAAAGTGTCCGTCATTTAGAGGTCCGTCCACCCGCCCGCTGACGGCTGACCGGGCTGACGTTGCCAAAAACACGCCACGCCGGAGGCCTGATGGCCGTTGGCACCCATAAGCCACCACCAAGGGGTAAGATGGTGGAGCTTTCGGAAAAGCACCATCATATCGTCGGGGCCGTCGGAGTCGCACAAAGCAACATCGCATGCCGATATAAAAACTCGAAGCTCGGGTCGTATCGGAAAGAAAAAAAGCATCGGAATAAGGTGAAATAAAATGCCATAAATCTGTCGCCCCGAACTCGAACCCGGGTGAACGGCAGTGGACGGTGGCCAACATTAATCATACTCCAGTGTGCCGTTGCTGGCGCGCTTTGGAGAAAGGTTCTCCGTCTATGGGACAGAGAGAAAAATACAACAGTTTTCCTGTGTTTTCGGGCGCGTTCCGCCATTTTGGGTCCACCTCGTGTGGCGGCAAGTGGAAATATTAATGATGGAATTGAGTTAAAATGAATTCCATGTTCCACACCTCGAATGATTGACCTCGGGGATGCGAACCCACGCCACGGAATGCCAATATGCCGGGTGGCCCCCGAGATGCGGTTGTCCTTTTTGTTTTGTTTCGGGCAGGTTGTTCACCACTTTTCGCGCTTCGCTTCCGGTTCCGTTCCCTTTCCGAAAATGTGGGTTAAATGGGTTCATGCCTTTTTTTTGCCCTTTCGGTTTTCGGTGGGGATCGGCCTCAACGGTTTGGCCGGTAAACGGTTATTCGGGTGGCGGAAAGTTGTTCAATTTGACGCCAAACAAGGACTTTACACGCCGAGGATGTCAATCAGAGGGAGAGGGTGTTGCATTCGGGCGGGGATAGCTTTATTCTTTCCTTTTGTGGGATGGCCGGTTGCGACCGAGTGCTGATGGTGCTTTCGATGGCCGGATAGGGCCATAAAAAATCCGTTTTTCCCGAAAAACTTAACTGAAATTTGTTCACTAATCAAACGACACAGCCCAACATCGCTGATCAGTCACGGCAATGCAGTGGACATTCTAATTGCCGCCTGTTTGCCTAACCGACCGACACGTGGTGGCAAAAAGTCACTTCACCCGAGTTTTGCATAATTGATGATTAGACACACGCAGCGCGTCTCGTGTCCGATGGCCGCACCGCACCGACTGGATTATGTCAAATTTTAATGTCAAACAGGTGTACTGCGTATCAATACCGCCATCACGTGCAGTGCATCGCCATTAGCTAATGCGGTGCGCGCTGCGTTCCAGGAATCACCGGAACCGGTTGCCGGTCAGTCAGCATAGCGACCGTTGTAATCGACCGTTTGATTAGAGAGCGACGGCGGGGCGGCGGCGGCGGCACCCACCAATCGCGAGGCTAATTGAATTTCCATTTTAAAACAAATTAATTAAAATTCAATATCATAAGCCCGCTTAATAACCTTTACGCATTACTGCATCCGTTGCCGGTGACGCGGCCGCTGCCACGTTCGGAATAGCTAATGATGTAGCACACACGTGGCGCGGATGATGTATTCCGACCCAACCGATCCAGCGACTGCAGTGGATGTTTGGTCGGCGGCGAACTAGTATTGATCTACTTCCGCTCCACGAATGGGCCCCGGAAGTTAACCGACCCGGGGTGATATATTACCACCCGAGGCCATCACTTCACTCCCAGTGCCATTAAGCCGACCGGACACTAAGTGAACGGCCATCTTCGTCAGCAAATCATCCCGGCTGTGCGCCGACGGCGTCGGACAGATAAGCGACAAGGACGATCCGGCCAGAATGTAGCGCGCGCGGGGCAAAAATTATGATGCGGGCGTCCGGGCTCATCAACACCCGTTAGTGTCGGTTCAGTGGATTGTAAAATAGATGTCCTCACGTTTCAGGTTGAATCAATCAGTGTTTATCGCTTATCTGCATTTCCTGCGCCCTGGCGGAGTGGGCTCCAGTGGGCGCCGGTGCATTAATGTGGCATGCCGCTCACGCTAAACACGCCCGTTTCGGGGGGGGAGCTCGTAACGGCGCACCCGGTAATGCAAATGAATTTACGATAATCGTTATGCTTACGGCAGTTATCGTTCGTGTTTTGGTACCATCATGATTAAGCTTGTTTGGTGGGCAAGGTTTTTTTCCCTAACTTCATTCGCCCGGGTTCTTTTTATTTTACGGTGGAAGTATAATCAGATTCTATTATTTATCTAGCCCCAAGAGAAGAGGGTGGTTTATTTTATGGCGCCAACGTGTCCATTGCCGCATCGCGGCAAGTTAATTTTCAGTTGAAACAATTTCAATTCAACATTAATTTGGTGGTCATTTCAAATTTGGTTTAAGATGTAGAACCTATCGAAAATGTGATTGCTGACTTACTGTTAATGAATACTGCAACGACCACATTCAAAAAGTAGAAGCCATTCCGGCCAAGACTGAAAGCGGTTCAGGTACAAGCGATAGGCACAACTTCCATTATTTTCTTCTATCTTTAGTATAGGACTTCTTCTCCCAATTGGGGGTTCAACGCATTTAAGGCCTGGATTCAAACGCCCCATTTGAAAGTTTTTCCCCATTACGAAAATGAGGATTAATAAGTGTCAAATTTGTTCTGCGTTGGGTTGAGCTCATTCGTTTCATTTATGATGGATTTCGGCCGACCCGAGCCGTGGCCGACCAACTGGCCACGGTCAAATTAATCTCACCGTAAACGGATAATCCGGTGCTGCCATCGCCGCCGCAAGCAATTGCAGGTGTAATTGCAATATGCCCGCCCGCTTCCCGGTGCTCCCTAGGTCCATCCATCCATCATTCGGTACCCTGCCGCCAATCCATCTTCCGCCGCTCCGCTCCGACCGAAAACGCGTTCCTTCGAGGCCCCGAAATGGCGTGATAAATGAGTGGGATAATAGAATGTTTAAGGTCGGCAGCCAATGTATCGCCCGAGGGCACTAAAATCCTGTCGCCATCACGCTAATGGCAATCGTTGGCATGCTTCTGCGTTCAAACGGCGGGGTTACGGCGGATTCCCCCCGGGGACCACCGGGTTACACCACAGGATCGACAGTTGTCCCAAAAACACGCCCGAGGAGGACGCTCCCCGGAGACCGCGGCCGAGGCCGAGCCACACCTCAAGTGTGATGCATTCGACATTCGCCGGGCGACCGGTCCCCGGATTTCCCACAGGGATTAGAGGAACACCGAACCGAACCGAAAGGGCCAGCGCGACAGGAAAAAAAAGTTTAAGTGCCACGCCGGCGGCGCGGCGAAAAGGGGGAAAACCGGCCGACGGCGTCGAATTGATATTCCCAGCGGCGCCCGGCGGTACCGGGAATGCGCATTAGCCGCCTTTCGGTTGGGCCGCTAATTACGGTGGCGCGCAAACGGTGAAAATTATTTTTAATTAATTCAACGTCTTCTTTTTTCGGGTTGACGCGCTGAGGCCCCTTGCAACGTTCGTCCACAAGTCGAAGGGTTTTTCGCGCTTTGATGTCCCTCACCGGAAAGTACTCGCCGGAGAGGAAGTTCTTCCGCGCTCCGCCGAGTTGGCCGGTTCGCAGGTGATGGCGATTAATATTCATCCTTAGTTGCCCTGAAAGAGAGAGAGATAGGGAAGTCCCTTCGCCACGGAAGGGCTTCATTGCATCCTTAATCTCCATTTTTTCCGGGTTCTTCGGGGACCTTGAAATAGGCGTGGCAGTTGAAATCGCTTCGCGCGAACGGGTCCCGTCATTTGTTCCGAGTGTCCAATCCAATTAAGTGTGGAGATTCTAATCTTATCCGGCGCGCATCCGTCGGTGCTATATGAGACCCGGACCCGGATGGCCCGGAGTGAAAGTCGGGAACGGAGTTATGGGTGTGTATTTATTTAACCCCTTTTCGGACGCGTTGATGGACGCGTGTGCAGTGCGTGCGAACCAAGAAGTGCGACAAATCGATGATTTTTACGTTTCCTGGATAAATAGAGCTGGCTCGCAGCGCCGGTGCTTCCACGGGATGCCGGGAATCGTGGAACCAATTGTAAATTATGGACTCTCCACGCTCGGACCTCGCTTGATGGGCTGGAACACTTAATCGATTCGATGATTTTGGGTTGGGATCCTGCCGCCCGGGCAAGATTGTTAGCGTTCTGAAAAGAGAAATGCTACCCGGCAAAGGCAGCATTCCACTCGAGAAGCGTTTTCTCCCATATTTTTGTTTTCTGTTTCCCGGGGGAAAACGCTTTTGATCTCGCTATCGGACGGCGACGATGAGAAAGCCGCCGATGGCCATAAATCGGATCGTTAAGTTCTCGTTCTGCATCGGCGTTCCGTTTGATAATCATTATTCCGGATTAATTAAGGGGCGCTTGACCGGGGCGATTCTGGGGCAGCGATCTACTTCTACCGAGCCGTATTTATACAACCGGACGTGGATAAGCTGTGATAACTTGAAGAAACTACCCGATAAGCCATTCCAAAGTCAAAACATAATATCAAAAAGAATTAAGTAGAAGTATTCAATTCACAACCTTAAAAGGAAAGCCCCTGAAGGTATGCAACATGCAACATCGGATCCCTACCAATGACCCAAAAACGATGTGGTTACAAACTTTCTCTCGGGGCAAGTTCTTCGATGAGTCGCATCACTGTGCAAACCTTCTGAAACTATCCTTCGGTGGCTTATTTCTCTAGGCTAGGACACAGGAAGTGTCCATAATTTCCCGAGACAAGCGTTTCATTCCGCAAATTAATTGCTACAGAAGCCCGAGGCACTCGAGATGTGCATCGTTGCACAGGGCAATAAGCGCACTGCAACCTTCCGTTGCGTCGGAAGATAACATAATCAATTTACACCGACTCCCGACTGCCGACTCCCACGTCTTATGGCCGGGCGCGTTAAGGCGCATCATTGTTTCACACCTCACCTCCCTGTCCGTGGTGCTCCTGGAGTGCCGGAGTCCGTGTGCGTGGTTAATTTTCTGGAAAATTGCCGATATGTACGTTTGTCTAGTTATTGGCATACCGTGGTGCTCCTCCGTCGTGAGATACCCGACCTCAACGAGGCGTCAAATAGCTCGCTGCCGTTTCGGGTGATGCAACAGCCGAGCCCGTGCATTTACCGAGGACCGCTCTCGGAAGGAACCGTGGCTTATTACGCGGCTTAATGTGGGCTTAATGTCCGTGGCACGCCTGGCGTGCCGGGCTCGAATAAGCAACACCGTCAAATCAAGATTTTGAAATCAAACTTCATCCTGTCCCAGGTCCCGTGGCCCGAGGCCACTAGCTGCAAAACGTTTCGGCTCCGGTCGGCCAGGTCCCGCACTTAGCGCTAATGGTTGCCGCTGCCAGGCGAACGAGATCGTTTTCATTAAAAATTTTACGACGTCAATTAGAACTCATAAAGACATGATTACGATGTTGAGGATTGCTCACGATAGCAATACGGTCGTGAGCCGCCGCGCGTTGGAGTGGCACAGGTAAGAACCCTTTCTTTGCCATCTATAAATGGCAGCAAAGGGAAGCGGTGAAAAAGAAAACATTATGCTGCCCGTGCGCTTTCGGGGCCGGCGTCGTGATTGCTAAAGAACTCCTTTTCTACACCTTCCTTCGTCGGGATGGAGCATCGAGTCTCCGGCTCCGACAATCGGCCGTATTAAACGGAAGATCCCGGTCGGCTTGCTCTCTTCCGTTCCGGGTCTCTCCCTCTATCTCTAATGTTCTTCGCGGTCGGGCCTTTTATGCTTCGGTACGGTTCGCTTTGTTATGCTGCGGCGACGACGCCGTGCCGATTATTGGACGCCGCTCTTGTTCTGCCCTCTTGTCTAATGTTGGTGCCTCGCGGCGCACCGGCACCGGGCGGGAAAATTTATTGGAAGTCGTCGATTTTATGATGTCTCTATAGAGCGGGGCATTCTCGCCTTATCGCCCGGGCCCGGGCCTCCCCAGTCCGGGTCCTCAATTAACCGGTTTTCTAATCAACAACTTCCCGGCCCTTCGGGCCATGCGTGCGCCGCTTTTGAACTGTGAGCCAAAAGGACTGCACCGACGCCGCGGCGTTCTTACGAAAGTGATAAACTTCGGCCCGGTCGGTCCCGCGAGTTACGTTTTCTTTGACGCCACGTCTCATAAATTTCCGCCGCTCCGTGCCGCTTCTCCAGCTTCGGGAGCGGGTGGACGGGTGCTTTACTTTGAGGAGCAAGAAGAAGCCGCTTTTTTCCCTATTCCCTTTGAAGTGATGCGCCGACCAGAAGTGTTTGGTTTCGATGGTACATTGTTGGCAGTTTCGGGGTTACGTTGGGCTGACAAAAATAGACAATAACATAGACATCAACGGCCTAAACGGGAGTGCAGCAAAGTGCATCGCTAGATCTGCCGCAGGCGAGGTTTCATTGTAAGCGTTCGGTGCTAGTGGCAAATAAACCTGTGTCCTAATTTGATAACAATCAGATTCATTCAGTGATTCATTCGTTGATTGATTCAGTATATTGACTCAGGGATTCGACAAACAACTCAACAACATAGCTCAAGGAGTTTTAATAAAAGACTTCAAAATGTCTAATCAGAGAAGACAAAGATTGAAATTAATTCGTTTGATTCGATTCAGAAGCGACCGGAATAGGCCAATCCCAACCACTCCTAAGCATGTTTTCGAAAGCAAAAATTGGGCAAAATAAAAAAGAAACTTTCTCCTAAAATAGCATACCTACACAAAGACTGAGACCCTAAGCGTCATTAAGGACGGATGCTTCGCGACTCCACACGATCTTCTCTCGCGTTGCATTTTGAGACTAAATTTATGGTCCCAAAATGTCGGTCGGCTCTAAAACCGGGGCGCGATAAAAAATCATTAACACTACGCAACACGTGTTAACAACTACTTAACATGACAGCGCCACACATGACAGTGTGGTGCGCTCCTTTCCGATCGGATCGAGCGCATCGAGTTTCTTTACGATTGTGTGTGTCGGAACCGCTTCCGGTTCCGACGGAGGAACTTCCGCCTTCGCCGTAGCCCGACTCCGGGCCCGGCGTATCGGTATCGGGCCAAATATCTTTAATTTATTTCAATAAATTTATTCTGTCATCAATATTCTCACTTTTCCCCGGGTGCCACCGAACGCGAACGGAACAGTTTGAGTTGGGTGTTGCGGGCCTCGGAGACTCAGTGATTCATTTGCCCCGCCGATGGGCCACGAGGTGGGCCATCCATTTGGCGCCGTGCATTGCCAGCGCGAGTCCTGAGGTAGGCAGCTGCCACGAGGTGCCGATTTCTCCCGTATGAAAATCTCTTTTCTCATTCAGTTCCTTCCGTTCATTTACATCGAGGGGGGACTTTTATTGCGTCGAACGGAAATGGCTTCATTTTTGGGGGAACAACGTTAAGTAACTTTATTTTAGGACCATCTTGGGGAGATGAGCTGCCAATTGCTTTCGGTTTTATGTCAATGAATGATTAGTGAAAGAACTGTTTCTTGTTTGTGTTCTATTACATGATGTTTCTTGTCTTTCGTTTATCGTTTAACGAATTAATTAGACCAATTCAATTACTAAACTAAGCTAATTTTAATATTAAACAACTTCTGCGCACTTCATTTTATAATCTCATCCCAAGACCACACTGTCGAGAAAGAACGTACCACTTGAAGCACATTCGCCGAGTGGCACCTTTTTGTCCCCCTTCTACAGCTCGCAGACCTAGGCCTTGGCGCACCACCGACCCCCCACACGAAGAGTCGCTCACTACATCCGTAAGACATTCATCATTCGGTCCGTCCCCAGGGCTCCCGGGGCAAGTGCTTCGGCATTACACTGCGTTTAAGCTTTAAGGCCATGTTTCAAAAATAGATTAAGAGAGCTCGGAGCCCGGAATCAAGCTCATAAATTTTCCCATTTTCACAGCTTTTCACTTGCGCCCGTGTTTCCGGAGTGCCGGAGAAGTTTTCGTCCCGTGCCACACCATTTGCCCGTTGCCCGCGGTGGCCCGCGCTGATTCAAATGTCCTGTCCGGTGATGGTTCGAGAGCAAAGTTCAGGCCTCGGCGCGGCGCGGTGCTGATGTCGGTCTGTGATGTTTTTTTTTCTCCACGTCGATCGTCTGTCCATCTCGAGCCGCTTTTCGGTGCCGCGATTGCAGCGGGATGTGGCCACCAAACCGATCCCGGTAAGACAAGTTTTCCTCTGGGGAAAACTTGACTGGAATTACTCTCACTTTCCCAATTGGTGGGGCAAGCGGGAAGGGAAGGCAGCGGGCGCCGAAGCCGGCGCCGCCGAAAGTAATCCGAGATCGCTATCCGGAAACAGGAAATAAAGTGACGTACGTTCCGGGCCCGGGGAAAAGTTTTCGATCAAACGGACGGGCGCGACACCTTCGGGTCGGACCCTCCGATTTTCCACGGCATAATCCTCCGTGCGTTCCGTGGGAGCCGAGAGCGACGCGAAGGGAACGGCACCAACCGGAAGGTGTCTTTCGATTTAGGATCGTGTTGTTGTTTTTTTTGCCGCTCGCCGAATGAGTCATCGCGAGGGTGCCGAGCGCCGAAAGTAATTCTCAAATGGATTTTCAATTTCAAGCGATCAATCTGAAGTGGAAATTGATGAATTTGCCTTCGACTTTGAGAGCCAAATCTGACGGTGCCACAAAACAGGCAACCTCGCCTTATTGCCAATGAGCATTGCGTTACGCCACTATCGGAGCTTGCGATCGGGAAGCCCTCAGCTGTTCCCTCAACGTTTGCGGACGGTTGGTCTCTCGGTGCTTCTCGGTTCAACGCACCCATGCACACGCGCCTGGCGGAGAAGCGTCCACTCATGGGCTCAAAACATTGCGAAAATTCTTTGTACGCATAATTATTATGCTTTTTTATAATTTTTTTTTTAATGACGTTAACAATTAACCAACATTTTTTTAACAATTACAAACAGCAATTCGTCGTCTGTTTTGTAACATCCTCAATGTCCAATGCAAGTACCTTTTTGGCGCTGGGTGTTGGCCCAAAACAACGACAGTCGTCGCAGTGCCACGATGGTCGGTTATGAAACATGCTTTTTATCCTGTTAGTGACGCCTGCTTTACGAGCGGATTGTAAGTCTTCGGCGGTGGCCACCCCAACGTCGGCAGCGCAGCGTCGGCCGCAGCGTTGCAAATCGATGGCTATCTTGTGATTGTACTTAACTCGACCGTAATTAATACAAATGAGAAGCGGATTATGGAGCGAAAGAGACAGAACGAACCGAACCCAATGGAAATGAAAATAAGTTCGTTTTTTTTTCGCAGCCTTTGGTTCCCGCAACCCGGGAAGGCCGGAAACCCAGCGTAAGCGCGACAGTGCGTAGCAGAAGGGGTCCTTTAATGGGAAAATTTGAAAACGGAAAAAAATAAAACTTTACATGCGTCCAACGACCTGCTGCGCACCCATTTAGGGGCCATGTGAATAACGACCCGGGCCCGTCTCGGGGCGTCTGGGGTATGAAAAATTAATCCTGATTATAATTTCAGTGCAAAATTATAGAATTATCTCCTGCGCACGGTCGGCCGTGGTGCCGATAACTGGCCCCGAAGACTCTCCGTGTGTCTCGGCCATTTGGGGTCCCGCTTTTTCCCACTTCGAATCGAATCGAGCGATGAATTATTCACAAAACGACTTGCGAAGGGTAGCGCGCATTCATTCAAAAATGGATAAATGGGTCCCCGGGATCCCGGTTTTTCCCGACTGGATGTTTCATCATTGGTGCCGGAAAAATCATATTCGCTGATTGCCGGACCGTCTGCGTGTTTCCGTTCGGTTGGCTCCGGCAAAAGGCAAGCCACATCTTGCTGGCCATCCTGACCTGGGTGCGTCGATTTGTGATTGAGCCTCAGTATTTGGTTCGGGGGCCGACTGATGTCCTGACTGACGGACACGCGACCTCGGTGCATTGTTGAGACGAGTCGAATTATTTTCACCATTGAACCGTGTCAATAGTCGCAATGAAAAGCGATTGATTTTCCGGTCCATCCGCCTTCCGGAAGGGCCTTCCCCGATTCCCGGGACTTTTAATTTTATTTCGAAGATAATTTTTTAATTCCCGCCTTGATTGGATGGAAAATATGTTTCTCCGTTGGGGGGCCAATGTCCGCTTTCATTTTAAATCTTTCTTCTTCGGTGCGCTTCGTATTGCACAATGTTATGCTTTGTTCTTACTTTGGTGCCCGCATTCCAATTAATAATGCTGGGAAAAAATACAATGAAGTTAAGTGAAATTAAATAAAAGAAAGAATTCAATGAAAAAGAGAAACATGACAATAGGAACTCTCTAAATGAGTGACAGTTAAGTATGCGCTTTTTCCCTCCCTGAGCGTAAATAGATAAATCCATAAATAAGCATATGAAAAAGTTTAACGTCCCTTAAAGAGATCCCAACACAGTGCGCCCAGAGTATCAACTTGCGCCCTGCGAAGAGCAGACAAGTTAATGGGAAAAGAAAAGAATTACCATCTCACAGGGCATCACAGTACGGCGCATCCGGCGCTGGCAGTGTCACCCGAGAGAGTGACGTGGGGTGAATTAACGTGTCAAACTCTCGGTTAACACTCGCGCGACACAACACCTCGACCGGGGACAGCAGGCCGGAGCTTCTCGGAAAACCACCACCATAAACCATCATAAAACGTCAATTAAAACCATCAGTCCCAGAGTGACCTTTTTGGAGGCCCGCGCCCGAGCGGCGTGTCTGGCTGCTGGCTGCGCCCACGCCGCTGATGAGTTCCATTTGTCAACTCCCGGGCTCCGTCCGGATGGTGGGCTACCTTCTGCGGTTCCACAGCTGCCACCTTCCGAGCTGCGTTCCGAGCGACCATTCCCGCAGTAATCCCGCGTATGACAAATGATGATGAGACAGGCCCGTGCGGAAGCCGGCCCGGGCCCCGGAAGCCACGGAAGGTTCCTGGTTCCTTTGAGGAAGACGACATGTGCCAAATGGTCGGCTCGCCGGGATGTACCGACGGTAATGTGGCAATCATTAGCACGCCCCGAACCGACGGACCTGGCCCAACAAACTCGCTGACAGCTTGGTGGACCGGCCAAATAGTGCGGGTAAGTACTTTACGAGGAACTTCCAAGAGTGGAAGAGCCGCCTGGAGCAAAACACCGCAAAGTGTAGTACATCGGATCTTCCAGCCCTCGAGCCCCGGAAGATCTATCACACGACGCGCCTTTTTTCCCAATTTCAGGAACCCCGAACGGAATCCTGAAATGAGAGAACGGTTGTCATTTATCGAAGTAATGTGACAGCGGACAATTTTTCACCAGCCCACCAAAAAAGCGAGCCCAACGCAGCCGCATAGTTCTAATCAGGACCCAGATGAGCCTGGGCGAGGCAGGCCCTTCTCGAAGGGGCAGGACCTTCACGTCAGCGCGTCTCCGGAGCGATTCCTTCGAAATTCGAAACCCTTCCAAGTGGAGGCCCACGGCCCGGAGCCAAACCCGGAGCCCGAGCCAGAAGTTGCGCCTCAAAGTTTCAACTTTCACTTGACACATTGCGCCTTCTCCGTGTCCACGGGTTTGTGTTTTTTCCCGGTTCCTGATTGCCACATTTCTGTAAGGCGGTTAGGATCTCGGAGGATGTCAACCCCGCGTCATTCGAGGCGATTGAACCACCGATGGCCTGGCTGCCAGCGGGCGGTGTCAAGTGCGGGATGCGGTTTGGCTGCGGCCAAACTGCTGTGGCCATAATGTGTGACGCACCGCATAATGCCCTGCCTTTCTGGCTGATATGCCCCGTAGGTGGCTTATGCGGTACCTCCGCAGAGGTCTACCTTTTTTTGTGTTCGCCGTCACCTTCCGGAGGAAAGTTGGTATCCGGAAAATTTCTCACACATCACCGCACCGCAGTTCTGGAGGCCTCGGTTGACATCCCCCGGTCCACCCCGGAGCCCGTATGGTGTGGATCATATTTTTTAATGGACTACAGGGAGCGCGAGAATATGTCTAGGTTCCGCGCGTCTTAACTTCGAGGAGTTTTATGGCTCAACAGCGAAAGTAATGGTTTCCGTGGAAAAAAGTACCCCCAAGAAGATTACCCTAACCGCCCGATTGCGGTGCGAGATTGTGACGCATTCCACACGCTTTTGGGCCACGATAAATTCACAGCCTTTCTAGGACAGCCTTTCCCAAGCGACGCGCCGTCGGCCTAGAAGCAGGTGCGAACAATCAGTGGCAGAAGTGATGATGGGTCGTAAAATATGGATAGGGTAATGAAAAGGCGGCAAAACGGCATCCCAACAATACGTTAATGCGATACGTTCGACAACGGAAGCTCCGCTCTGCTGTGGTGGTTTATGTGGCGACGGAGCGACCGCCCGAGTGTTAATGTTTCAAATTTATTACATCCCTCACGAAGGCGATTTATGCGCCGATGGTTCACAGTCACATTACGGTGTGTTATCTTCTTGGCTGGGGACGGCGCTGGTGCTATGTTAAGAATGATTGCTTATTTAAATTATAAGAACATAATTCCAGAACACACCGATCGATCACTCGCCTGAATCGTCCAACAGAGTACCCAGAAGGCCGTCGTTTTATTCGCTCGACAACTCAGTTAGTAGAGTCTGCGCGCCTGAAGTTATGCAACACTGCTAGACAGCATTTCGTTTATCTGATATGTTCTCTTGATAAATTTCTTAATAAAATCGAGCTTATTTTTATATAGAAAACCTGTGGGATTTCTTGATGATACTTCTAGAAAAGATTCCAAAAAGTTTACTTTTTATGATTATCTCATAAATTCGAATAAACTTCCCCATTTCCCGACCCCATTTCGAGTAGAGCCAATCCGTACCGTCCGTTCCATCATTGATTGCACCTTCGCTGCCCGGGGCCCCGGGATGTATCCCTAATAAATGAACACCCAGCACGTCAGGCGATTATTTTTCATTCGTTCCATTAGTGTCAGAGTGTATATGATTACGAGACCACAAACGCACCCTCCTTCGGGGGGCCCCATCGCTGGTGGTGGTAATGTTCAGAGAAAATTACAATTTCGGTACTTCACTATAAATAATCCAGAAAACACACACGCACGCCCGTGCACTCACCTTACGCGGCTGTCCTGCCGTTGCGTTGACTGAGTGGCGTTTAGTTACCTTCGCTGCCCGTGCAACCCCAAATCCTGTCGGCCTCCTGGCGGGCGGCCGGCTCAAGTTGAAGCAGTTCAGTTGAGGGCCTCGTATTTCTTGCTTCGATTGCAATATTGCGAAAATGGGCTCCGGTTTGCAAAATTCACCTCCTAGAAGGGGTCCGCGTCATGCAGACAACAAGGAAGTCCTGTTGGCCCGGTTGGCGTTAGGCAGCCGTCTGCCGAGAACGTTTCCCGAGCCCTAAATCGTAATATTCGTAAGACATGACCGCATGATGGATATGTTTCAATGGTGTCGCGGCACGTTCGCGCACGTCAGAGACCATTGCTGCGCTGCGTGTGTGTAGTGGCGTAACGAAGGACCAAGAACCCATTTAGTCGAGTACAGTTGGGCCTGAGGACAGTGATGGGCGTGAATGTGTGTTTGCTCAGCAACAAGGCTGTACAAAACTGTGTAAATATAATTTCATGCATTTCTACATTAGACGCTATCTTATGTCAAAACTATAGACCTACATTTTCTACACTCCACTGTACGTTCGCGCGCTTAGGTGCCAGGCGTAACACGGCTCTAGTATTTCCGGTGCACACGTGGGAGTACAATCGGCCCAAAAACCCCTCGGAATGTAGTGCACGAGCGCGGCGACCACGCACGCCACGTACGTACGTCGACTCGTCTGCTCGCAAGGGTGGAAAAAAGATATTAATTAATAAATCATTTACACTTAACCTCCCCCCGACGGCGAGAGGCGGCGGTGGTACGCTTCGGGAAGGGTGCGCCACGCGTGCGTGCATATCCTTCCTACACGGATTGGCCCGGTCCGGATGGTACGGACACCCCAACGTGTGCGTGTTTGTGAAGTCGTAGACACAGTTAACCTCAGACTCCTGACGGACGGCCCATCTGCAGGATGGGGACCGGAAAATGAAAACGCGTTACGTGCGATGCTCAGTGGCGCGGACCCCGGCCCGGCCCGGCTCGGCGCAGGGTTTTTTTCCCGGTGGTCGTTGCGGTCTCCAAGTGACGATGAAATGCGATTATGGTTTTAAAGTGAATCTTGCCGTCAGCTGGACAACCGTGATGGGCTTCGCATATGGGTGTGTGGGACTGTGGACATGACTCCAAATGGCCTATTAATGCAGAATTGGCAAGGTTTTGCGTGAGCGCACTCTGAATGAGGAGCCGAGATTTGTTGTTTGCTTTTAACGGAATTAAACAAAGCGCCCAATTTTGATTCTCGGGTTGCGCCTAAATGTAGGCAACTAAACGAAGGAGACATACTAAAGCCTAAACAAAGCACAACATAACATAGCGTAATTGGTGCTACGAAGAATTCTTCCTATTATTTATGGCCTTAAGGACATGCAAAGAACGGGCTATGTAATTCAAGATTTAGGTCTACCTCTCGAGGAAAAGATTAACACGATTGCAAACAAGCGTAATGATGAACTTAAACTCGGCCTGCCAACGTCACTGCAGTTGCAATCATCTGGAAGGCATCGTGGTGATAAGTTACGGCACCCGTTTAACCGTAACCGTACACCATACGAAGTTAATTTGAGTTTTCCGAAAAAAAATCGAAGCCCAGCCACGATCGATGGTGCAAGCCTTTCTAGCCTCGTGCAGCGCTGCAACTGACTCGGGTCCTCGGAGCCCTCGACACTCGACATCCGAGCCTCTCTCTCTCTAGGGGGGCTCAGTTCATTAGTGCGGGTGTGCGCAAGCAACAAAACGGAAGCGAAATTTATCGTGTAGATTATCTTTGATTCATGTGTCTGTCAGCTGGACACATGTTTGCCATTATGCAGAGCGGGCCCAGAGAGCGAGAGCGCCACCCCGGGCCGCGCGAGGTGGTCTCATCTGTCACCGAGTTTGTGGTCATTGAAGAGTTTCCATTTATCACCGGATAATTCGTCCTCGTCGCCACGATCGCCTGTCGAGCAGGCACAGAGCCGGCAATGCCGGTGCAATGCTGTTCGGTCGGACGTTTTTTTCGTCCCCTGGCGAAGATGGCCGCCCGGGGTGACCAGGGTGTGGTGCCAACGTATGCAAAGATAAAACAAATTAACTAACCAAACAAAGGAGGCTGGGTTCGGGGCTGGGTGGCGCAGTAATGGTGGGAACCGTTCCGACTTCAGCTGGGGGGTTGCGGCGTTGGGATAAACATTCCAAATGAACCCGGAGAGCCCCAGCGGAACCGCAACCGCCCGCTGGATAATATGATGCACGACAGTTAAACATAAATTTCCATCTGTTTTTCAATTGAACAACCACCGGGCACGCTGCGAAGATAATTGAATCGTACAAACCGATGCGCCAACCGATCGAAATAAGGGAAGCACGGTGTGGGCCCACAGGGTGCGGCTGGGAGGGGGAAAAATGTCGAATTCCGGGCCGCCCGGCAGCAGGAAGTGGACACCACGCGGCGATCGGGCACTCGAATGGCGAGCAGCTCTCGACGGGTTGGACGCTGGCCCCGGCTTCGGTGAAATATGGAGCAAATGCAACATATGCAGCTGGCAACCGCAGCTGGATCGGTGCCGCCGCCGTCGAAGGTCGTCTTCGGTGTGGAAACTCGTTTCCTTGCCGGCCCGGGCGACCGTCAGCACTCGGCTTGGGCTTGGGTCCGGATCGAAACGCGTGTCTTGGGCACCCGATTTTCCACCGGAGACCACCAAGGTTGTTGCGGTAGCCGTTGGACCAGTCTACAGTGGTGGACAAAATAGAAGACACCCGTCGATTGTTTGAAAGGTTGAAAGATCCTTCCAATAAACTGCTTGAGTTGGAAGAGTTCATGGTTTGGACATACACTCGTTGGACGTAAGTGTTGGACATAAACTTCCTGTTCAGTGTGAACCGAATTCCGGTGCTATCGTCGCGTAGGTGAGTGTGTTTTCCCGCTGCTCCCGTTCTCATTAATGGTGCATATGTCAACCGGTTCTAGCCGGGCAGCCAACCCGCGGCCAGAGGCTGTCAGTGCCAGCCCGGCTGTCTATTGGAAATCAATTATAGCTAACAACCTTCGGGGGTCCCTTCGTCCTCCGTCCGATACCCGGCTTGCGACCCGCGCTTGGCCCGCAAACGCTACGCTATTTATTAGTCGCAGCGGTTGCCGGTCACGCTCACGATGGCTTAAGTTTTCTTCTTTTAGCCGTTGCAATCCGATGCCCCGAAAACTGGCACTCTGGAGCGAAGGATCAGGTTCCGCCGGGCCCGTTTCCGGCTCAACCGGCACCGGCGACCGCGAGCAGATTGGGTGTGAAAATGCATTCGTCTTGGTTCTTGGATTTCAAACCGCGGCTCACGCGACTCACGCGACTCCCAAAACCTGTGTCCGGAGTCCGGAAAAAAAATCCCGAAAAAGGAACCATTTTCAGGCACCTTTTTCTTCGTATCGGCCGGACGGCTAGGCGCGTTTGCTGTTTATCGACTTTGGCGACTTTTGCCAGGAGCTCCACAAGGGATCGTTGTAATCCGCAAGCTAAACAATCAGGCCCCCGGTCCCTGGACAGGTCGGAAAATCTGTAGCATTTTCACAAATCTCTCTCCCGTTCTCTCTCTCTCTCGTTCGACGCTCCCGGGGCCAGTCCCGGGCAAACAATGGGCCCCGTATTAGCTTTGTATTCGGGTGTTTGGTTAGGAGTGAAGTCGGAAGTAATAATTCCTTCACGTCACTCAGCCCGGGACCTCGCCCCGGCTAGGTGTAAAACAACGCAGAAAGCGGACTTCTTCGGGCGATCAAACCATCCCCGCATGGGTTCCGTCCGTTCCGTGTCCGAAGGACATCTTCCGTCGGGGTGAACAATAGAGAACCCAGAACCGGAGAACCGGCACCCAGCGCTTAGCGAAGCTTGACCATGTAACCCGGGAGCCGAACAAAGGGCCGGACCGATTGCAGATTGTTCGGAATGACTTGACCGGTTTTCGCACTCTCTTCCTTACGCTCCCGTGTGTACGCTACGCTCCTCCGGCAAGGACCCCGTCGAGTGTTGTTGTTCCGAACCGGAATTATTTTTACCTTTTTTCGACTCCGACTGCCGTTGCCGCTGCCGTTGCCGCTATTACAACACTCACGGGGAGTAAATTGATAATTTATCACACGCTGTTGTCATTTCCGGTCCAGACACGGAGTGCGCAAGAGGGCAACGCCATTTAGCAGGCAGGACCGGGAGGAAGGTTGTGCAAATTCTGGTGTGCAATTCTTTAGATTTCCTGTCGTCGCAATCGCTACTTCATTTATCATCGAACGAGCGGAGGGAGCGGGTTCCGTGAGAATGTCCTGTCCGGCCCTGCATCCTTTAATGGTTGGCCCGGGGCCGGAACTACACTGTTGGTAACTGATGACCGTATTTCCTATTGTGTGACGGGCTGCTCGGGAAATTGCTCGGTTTGGCTCGGGGTGGCGGAGAGGCCTCGGCCGGGTTTTGAGTTTGGCGAATGGTTTTCCATTATTTTGCGATACATTCCTAATGCGCAGTTCTGTTTACATTGATTTTGGGTGATCATTAATTTTTCCCCATCATCACAAAGCCATCTTTGTGCGCAAGATGACAGATTCCAGGATGCGCAAGACGAAGTCCAAGACGTCTATAAGACGGCGATAAGGATTGAGTTTAGATTTACTTTCCAGGTCACTCGGTGCATGTTGGGCAGAACATTATTCTTATTCTTGACATTTTGCGTTGTTGTAACGTAAACATTATGGGTTTTATTAAAAGCCATGGAGAAACAAATGAATGAACGATAGAATTGACCATTGTCAGGATCGTCTTGGACTACAATTGTATTGAAGAAATACAATTCTTCAAATCAAACTGTTATGCCTTACAGCATCCGTTAGAGCATCCTGTGAATCTTAACCCCTCTGGATGCGAGAGAATATCATCACAGACCAAAAGAAAATAGATTAGATGCTCCTTTTGTAAATGCCCCCTATACGTCAACCGCTGCACAATCCGGTTTTTGCGCTTTGCATATTAATTGAGTGAGTTTCATTCCTTGTTTTTTGCTTTCTGGCCTCTGCAATAACAAAGCTATAATTGGTGCAGCCAGGCGCATCCGTCACCAAAGTGCCGGATAGTTCGGACCCCAGACGCTCCATAGGAGGTGCTCAACCGTTTAGCGCATCTGCTTCTGCTTCGAAACCAATCAAACCGGGAAACGATTCAATTAACCCCTTGCGGTGCCGGCTGCTGCCGTTTAGTGTAACAGCAATCGGGACACCCGAGCACGCAGCGCATTGAAATGCAAAACAGTTGCAACTGTGCGGCGCCCCGAAGGGGTCCGCGCCGTGCCGGATGGGCGCGCGTGTAAAAGTAAGTCAAAGTCAAAAGGAGTCATAAAAATTTTCCCGATCAGTGTACCGACCAGTGGGTCGTCCTGGCACCGCGCGTTCCGTCACCCGACCCCGAGCCAGCCATTAGGTTAATTTCGGAGCAATTAACATAAATAACGGGCACGTTGGGCCGGCGTTGGGCCGACCGTGGACGGGCACCCTTAAATCAACGTCCCCGAGGCAAGTTCATTGTCACCCTGGACCGGTGACACTTCCGTGAAGCGTATCCCTTTGATCCCTATTTTTTTTGTTTTCGAAGCACCCTCGGGACACTTCCGCTTCGATGGGCACGCTCGCTGCATTCGAAATGCAGTTCGGGACCGTGATTGCACCGCCGAGAAGGTTCGAATGCATCCCCCCGGGGAACGCCCGACGAGGCTCACGACACGAACCGGGAACATTTACATGACAATCGACATCGGGGACGGCGCTAGCAATGGGAGGTTTAGTCGTTTCGAAGCACGGTGGTTTCTGGTTCAAGGTTCTTGGCATCTGAAAAGTGTATCTGAATGTAACACATGATACATACGTAGGCAGCTGCGGACCTACAGTCACAACTGCGGATCATATCAGTCAGCCCCTATTGACACTCCGACTTTGGACGGAGGTGATATCCAAGACTATTTTGGAAGACCATTAATGGTTTAATCGCTAAATTTTTGCGGTTCATTTCATAATATTTGTGGGCTTATCGACAAGTTTAACGATATTTAGAAATTAAATTATTTTAAAATACCCTTCATTGCCGCATTGAAACCTTTCCGTTCGTAAGACTATTGTTTCGCTGGCATTTGAGAATTGAAAAGAAAGTAACGAATGCGAAACAGCAGCAGCAGCGATCCCGAAAGCCGTTCATAAATAGTCGCCCATGGCATGATTTAAGGTGTTGCACTCGCATAAAGTACTTCCATAGGCCAGCGCATTTGTTTCGTCCGAATGCTGTGTGGCCACCCAACAGCGACGGTTGGTGCAGCGGAAATAAATGCATTATTCTTGTCCGCTCCGTCGTCGACGAGTGGACACCCCGCGGTGCGTTAAAGACTGCTCTCGATCCTCCCGGCATCCTTGCGAGAGAGGCCGCCCTCTGAGCATCCTGGCCGTTACCTAAATCTCTTACACTCCGGCATCGGTGAATTGCACCGGGGACTCACAGGGGCTTGCAAGGAAGTGCAACCAAAGCCCTCCCAACACACAGCCCCTCCGATGGCGTGAAATAAAAATGTACTTCAGACAATTTTCGCTGCCATCTTCGGCGAACGGCCCGACGGCCGATGATGCCACGGCCCAGACACAACATAACAGAGCCCCCCTTGAAGCTATAAATATCACCCATCACCCTCCGAGCCTGTTGCCCGTAATCCTTTGCGCTCTCTCCCGATTAGAGCCACAAACAGGGACACGGCATGGCACAAGGCTGTGCCGTCGTCCTAGACTGCAGGCGGGCCTTCTTGAGCGCCGGGGCATCGAAAACATTTATTCATATAAACAAACATCCCAGACACAGGAGCCTCGGAATACAGAGCATAATATGCACATGATAATAAATGTACATCGCTTCCGGTTGGCCCCCACCAAACACACCCGGGGAAAAATCCTTGCCGGGCCCGAGATTTTTTTCCGAACGAAAACCACCGAAACCGAAAGGGACGAATTCGTCCGATGCCAGACACCGGCGCAACTGTCCCGGAGGAAGGCCCCGGTGGTTCCGGTTTTATCCTTTCCCTCTTCCGCTCTTCCCGCGTGTGCGGTCCTCTCCCGGTGAGTAACGTATGGTGTGTGGCAGGCCACGGCATCCGGCCATCTACCGGCTCGCTCTCTGATTTAGGTGGTGGCCGGTGGTGGGTTGAAAAATTGGCAGCATTTGTCTTTGCGTGCCAAATGCAGATATCGAGCCGTGGGGCCGTGGAGGATGAAAAAGCAGCTTTTCCGATTCCGATTCCGAGCCGGCCGGACGGAACGGATTGGAATCGGCAGCTCCAACCACTCCCTGTTTCTTGGACCCTAGACTTTTGTTAATAAAAATCGCAATGACTCTTCGGACGGGGCATCCCGGGACATCCCGGGTTGGACGGGGGGCCGTAAAGATCATGTGGCCGCTCCAGCTTACTTCTAGACATGGACCGCTTTAATTTGATTTTGTTTATTTGATAAAATGTGCAGCAAATATGCAGCTCGGAAACGGATCGAAGCAACGGTGGAGGCTTCGGACAGAGCGGCCGGGTTGCCAGCCTGTGGCCGGGCTATGCTCTCATTTACGGCCAATTAGTGCAAATAGACAAAGTTGGAAGATTTTGTGGGAAACTAAATGGTTCTTGTGTATACGTGCCGTTAGCCGTGCGGTCCTGGCAACCCGGACAAGCGGATGTTTTAAGGGATATTAAAATCACCGATTTCAAAGCTTATTGAAGTTTCAAAATAAAATTTCAAACTGTTTTTCGTCAGAATTTCAAGTTACGTAACTATGTTTTAATGACAAGTAAATAAGCTAAATCTTTTACATTTGATTCCAATTTGCCAAATTCCAAACCAAACATTATGTCAAATATTCAAACATGAATCTCTGGCCTATTAAATTAGCAAACAAATTGGGCAGTCCGCTTTATTATTAACGCCAAACTTTTTCGGGCAATCGATCACCTTCCATCTCATCACACCGCACGGGGGGACCCGCTAATTGGTTCATTAAATAATTTTCATTTCCCCAAATCTTTTGCACTTAGCCCTGGACACATACAGACACGCCAATTTTCCGATTGATTTATCGCCATTTCCAAACATCGGACGGCGGCGGTTTCGGTAAACTCTCACTCGCCCCGCTTTGCGACTCAAATTGCATTTTATCAACCAAATGGCGAATCGAATTAAGCAAAAAGCCGTTGCGTTGAAGATGAAATTTCATTCCGATTCGCCCGATAGAAGGAGCGCACGCGTTAGCCGCCGGGCGCCCCGATTCCCCGGTTAGGCGAGAAGGATTCGCGGCCACTATTTGTCCGGCCGCAGATGGCAAAGTGAGGAACTTTTTCAAATATCTCTCGCCCCGGGTACCGGAACACGCAGGGGTTTGAGAGTGCAAGGGACACTTTTTTCCGGAAGGACCTCCGCTTCGCCGAAACGCCTGAGCCTGAGTGTTTCACGAATGATTTGTTATCCATTGTTGGCGATGACGATAGGATGACGATATTGGATTACAATCGACGTGGAATCAAACCGTTTTCCCTTTTCCACTCCAGTGCTCCGGGACGCCGCAAAACAAAAAAAGCCCCAGAACTCCGCCAAAGCTACGGAGACTCGATTGTGACACGAAAATTCAAACAACTTCGGTCGTGAGGCACCAATGTGTTTGCTTTCGCTTGTCGCGATCCGAGCCCGTTAGCCAGATGCCGCGTATCCAGGGCCGGACAGCTCTCGGCAGTAGCTGTCGTCCCGGACCTTATGCTAGGTGTGCGGCAGAAAAGAAGCTCGCCGGGTCCGGTGGGTCGGTGGGTGATAAATTCAATAATGAATCGGAATTGCATGCAGCATCCGGTTTGTGTGCGGCGGCACCGGAAGCTGCGGAAGGTGCGATTTTTATTTCACATTGTTCCGCTGCCGGTTTGATTTATTGGGTTTTAGGGCCTCACAGTTCACAACGGACAAAGGACAGCGGACGGTCGCCGTCGTGACCCACCGAGCGACGGTCTGGGCTGGCAATAAAAAGATGGAACGCTTCTCCGGCAACCATTTTACGGTGCGGAGTGCAATTCAACCGCGCGGTGCGCAATGGCCAGGACGGGGTCCGGGTTTGACAATGGAGGCCGGTGAGGACAAATTTCGAGTGAAGAAACCGAAAGATGAGCCCGAAAAGGGACACGCTCGCAAAGGAATCGCATTCAAGGGGGCCGTAGTGAGGTGAGCGTCTGAAAAGGTGCATTATGTCCACATCCGATTCTCGTTTTGGGCCACAGAAGTCACCTCGGGGCCTTTGAATACCGATCCCGGGGAAAGCGTTCGACCGGAAGTCCGCCGCTCAATGACGATTAAACGATGGAAAATTGTCTTAATACCCGTACGACGGGCATCGATCGACGCGATCCGGTTCGATTCGGTGGGCCCGACATAATTTGTCATGTACTCGTCCCTTCGATTTCCGTCACAGAAAGTTCCGATGCAGTTTCTTCCGAGGAAGAGGACAACCGAAAAAAAGCGTCTTACGAGAGGTTACTTTTCACTCGTCCCGTACCGAGGTTACTTTGCGGCCAATGTTTACACGGGAATTATGATTATGGCTTTAAGTCACCGCCACCAAACGGCCCATGGACCGGAACGGACGGGTTCGGCCGTGACGCTGATCGATCGGATTCTCGGGGCCACCACGCCTTTAGAAAGTTCCGCTTTTAACTGTCTGCAGGGCCCGAACTTTTGTGCCGATTTTTAGCCGTTTCTGGCCTTCATTTGTCATAATTATTTTCCGATTGAACTGATCGGTTCCTTTCCGACGTTGGGTATTTCTGGCCAGCTACCCTCGTGTTTGATCGCATTCCTCGTGGCGTGAGCCGCCGTTCTGAGGACGGTATGATTTTTTAGCGCAAAATCTCCGATATTCTGGGAAATTTGTGCGGATGGGTTTGGTACAGGAAAATAAAAGATTTGTTGTTTGTGCGTAATGCGTGTCTTCTTTTAATTCCCAAGATAGAGCTTGTTAAAGGGAACCTAAATCAATCATGATGGAATTCGCTTAATTTCAATTGGACTATTTATAACAAAATAGGTTCTCAATTTGAATCGAAGAGCATACGAAGACCGAATCTCATATCCACTAACCGCCAGCAAGCATAAATAGTGCCCAGTCCGGATCTGTTCGACCGGCTTCAAGGACGGACAGCACTGCCCTGCCCTACTACAACCCACAATGATTAGTGTGGGGTGCTGTATCTTTTAGATCTATTTTATTGAAGCCATCATTCGACGAGCCGCTGGCAACGGCTCTCTCGTGCCTGGACTGACTCCACCTCAATCACGTTGACGAGCTTGCCGCGACTCTCGCCTGCAACGGACAGTCCAGGCCCGAGAACACCGAGGCCTGAGAACGACAGTCCGACTAGCTGGCCAACATTTTAATGAGCTTCCGATCCGTCATCCGTTTGACATGCCGCAGGCCACATTGAGGAAATGCTGGGGCCGGGAAATTTTGCGATGGTCAATTATTACTACTGTTTGGCACAGTTTTTGGCACACATCGGGCACGTCCGGCGTGCAATGCATGATTTGTGACGTTCCCGGAAGTGGGGTTCGGACCGTCCGGATCTATCACTTCCAGCGGCCGTTCCGTGTCTGTGTGGGACGACAGCAGTCCATTTAATCCTGCGTGTCAATCTTTCGCTTCACGGCATTGCTAATGCATGCGATCGGTTTTTGCATATGGTTTGATCACCGAGCGTGAACGTATCCTAAAAGCCATCGTTTTCCGCATGGACTGCAACATTGGCAATGGGCTTAGTTGGTGGCCGAATGAATAGTTTCCACATTGCGTTTCGGAAATTATGTTTCAGTTCAAGGATCGAGAATGCTGCAGAGAATGCTTTATTACTCCTAATTATTATTAGTACCTCAAATGTAACATTTTTAAATTGAAAAATAAATAATTGTTCGATAATACGATAAATAGATATTTCCCAGCTACATTGACGCCTAATAATGAAAGCTGCTTTTGGTACCGGTCGGCCGAAACGGGCGGATAAAATTAAATCCCTCGGTCGGGCCCAGTTCCGGTTTCCGGTCAACCACCGTAACAATGATGGCTTTATGACTTTCGGACAGCTTTTTTGGTGGCACTCCGGCCAGCACTGTACCGGCCAAATATTTGCCTCCATCCTCCCGGGACTTGGCCAAAGAAGATTACGCCAAAGTCGGTTGTTTGCCTCGCTGTGTTTTTTTTCTCTCCGTTTGTTACATTGTCTCATTTCGAGCATAAGAAATCCTTTGCGAAGGAAAAATCTCAACAAATAGCATAAGAAGTGGGCTGGCGAATGAAGTTCCGGCCGAAGTGGAGCCGCCCGAGTTCTTATCGGCCGAAAGTTTCTTACGATAAAAGTGAGCATCCCACAGCACAACCCCGACGGGAGCCCCGAATCCCGGTGGGCAACGGACCTCATTACCGGTGGGGCACATTATTGGGCCACGCAAAACCCAAACCTAGCGCCCCGAAGAAAAAAAAAACGATGACACACCGAGCAAACATCCCGGGCGTGACGACAGCAAAGAAGCTTCCACCGAGAGACAGAGAGAGAGCTAAGACAATAAGAAGCCGAGGGCCTAAGAAGGTCGCCGAGGCAAATCCCTCGAAAGGAACGCGAACGCGGCCTAAAGGTGCACGGGGAAAATAATGAAAAGAAATAAGCGAAAGCCGAATGTAATAATCTCAATTGTAAATTACCGGAAGTTTGGTTTGGTATGTGGCCGCTGTTTACGCTGCGCGGCCGCTGCTCGTTTCGCTTGTTTCTACCCTCCTGGTTACCGACCGAGCAGCAAAGCAGCAAAAAAAACCCGGAATCCAAGCCTAGTCCAGGAAAAAACACAGCCCCTGACAGTCAAAGCACTCCGCGTCGGGAGCCGTTTCCGGCTACCGGCGAAAGCGAAATACGATACTTTCACTTGCGGGCATTCTGCAAACACGGCCAGGCAGGGGGCGGGGGGCACGCACGCACCGGTGGGTTTCGGGTTGCCGGGGCCAGGATCTTGCGGTGCGGTTGATACTTTTGCAGCCTGCCGCTTCCTGTCAGCTGGAAAATATTGGCTCAGCTACCCTCGGCCTCGGCCGAGTATTAATTTTGCGCATTGATGTTTTGCGTTTCTGGTTCGCCGCACCGGGCGAGCTTCTATTGTTTTGGTTCGGCCATGTTTTGTGTCCGTTGTTGCACGGAAACATCATAATCCAATCATTTGCTCGAAGCCAGGTAAATGTAGGGCACTAATTGTGAGTTGCGCGGATCGATAGTGATCGATGGGTTTTTGCGGAACAACGGCTTCCGCGGTTCGTAGTGGATCATTCGTAGTGGATTCGAACTTCCGCTTTCGTTGCATTTCATTCGAGTTATGATTTTATGCTGCAACCAGTTGAAAAATATAGGGCAACCTTTGGCAGAGCGAGTAAGGAAATTAAATTTACAGTTGCAATGGCCAACAGGTCTGAAATAATGCCGAGCATTACGCTTATTCCCTTTAGGTGACCTGTTGATCCTACTTTTTGAGTATAGTTAACTAATCCTTTTAGTCTCAAATGCAATATAAGAATTATTACCGATTGCCCACAAAAAGCACGTTGGAGCTTGAAGCTTGTTATGAGAATGAAAGAACAGTTTCTAGAGGGGCATCATAATTAGCATTTTAAATCACTTTGTTTACGTTAAAAATATGAATAAATATTGTCGCCCATCAATCAGCGTCTGGGACGTTGATGGGAGCTTTAAATACCAATCGAATATTCAAATGGCCACAAACATTGCATCGTTCGCTTCTCCATCGCCGCAACATATTATTTAAATTCCTGCTCTGCCATTATGCTCTGCCCATTATTGATATTTATGGTGTTTCCCTTTTTATGTGGTTCAGCATCCACAGCTTCCCTTTCCCGTTTCTCTTTACGGAAATTGTAAGAACTGGTGCAAAGCAACAAGCTAGGAACTATGATTCTCCGGCGCAGTGGAACCAACACGCCCGGAATGCTCTTTAAATAACGCTCGGGTTCTCTAGGGAGAAGGCCGTCTCCATCCGAGCAAGGATCATAATTCCTTCCCCGTTTTAAGGTATCGGAAAAAACACTGCTCAAGATGACACAACGTAATGCAGTCGGACTGAGAGGAAGTAAAATAGGAAGGAAGGAAACACACACACCGGGCGGCATTCGCTTAAGCCGCCGGCAGCGCGTGTCCCGCGGCCATTGCATTCTTCGAGCTGCGTCCTGGCGTGGTTATAAAAATATAAATTCCCCAAAGCCTTGATCCTGGGTGCGCGCGCCCTCGAGGCGTAGCCCTCCCGGGAGTGGGATAGAGAAAAAACCGGCGACCAGCCACGGCCGCCGCGCGCGCGACACGCGAGCAATGGCCGAGAAAAAGATTTATGAATAAATCATTCCGGAGACAGACTTATGCAAACAGGGGGTGGCCCACAATCCTTAAGTAGTCTGCCCGGACGCTCCGACGGCTGATAGTAGCCAGTTGGGTTTTTAAAGGACCTGCCGGCGGCGACTTCGACGTCTCGCGGCCCATCGCCGGTGGAAGCATAAAATATTCAAATGAAATTTTCAATTCATTTCGTCCTGTGGCAGGCGGAGCAGGCGGCGGCCCTGCGACACCTTCTTGGGAGCACCACCTTGGCGGCAAGCACTCTGTCAAAATGGCCGAATGATGATGACAATGGATAACAGGGATATATTCAACCCGCCAACCGATGGTGAAAAGTCGTGTCGAAGAAAAGAAACAATGGGCCCTACGAGGAAGAGACCCCACGAGTATGGTAACCGCAAGTGGAGCTAGTGACCGCTAGGAATCCTTTCCGCAGGAAGTGGTTATGGTCATGGTGTTGCGAAGGAAGTCGGATTCGGATGTGGTCGCATGTGTTTCGTAGAGCAGAACCAGATTGAACCAGACCGTACCGGAAGGAAACATCCTCCAACAAAAATCGTTAAAGCTTACATTATTCAATTTGTGGAGCACAAAGTAAACGAATTAACAGTCAAATTTTGGCGCAACAATCAAAACACTTCAGGTCCAAATTGAGCCCAATCGATAGTGCCTTCGGCTGTTCAATCAAATAGAATCAGCCAACGACCGTGGCGCAAGTCAAGCGCATATGTTTCCCGTCTGCACGGTCTCATAAGCATATCGGTCCGATTTGTAGCTATTAAAAGTGTCACCGGCCATCTTGCTGACTACCATACATCTTCCAACAGTTGTGGACCCCACCCTCAGACCCGGTCCACTACATAAATCCGTGTATGCAAATTCCAAACAGACTCTCCATCGACTTCCCGTCGCCGTGTCGTTAGAATTTATTCTCCGAAAAACGTTTTACTCACAAATTTGAGATATTCGGCGACTAGCCTGCCGGTGCCGGCGGCGATCGGCAGCATAAGATTTTACAAAGAAAACCGACACACACACACACCGCTCGGGGAGGAAGGCGGACAGTTCGGCGACTCGGCAAAGAACATAACCGTCATCATCTTCGAATGTCACCGAAGGCATCGAAGCGTTACCGACGCTCGGCGAACCGTGAACCGGGTTCGACGACGTTTCGGTGTCGCATGTTCACACCTACCAGCGCCTCGGGTACCACCCCCCTCGGGTCAGGGCTGGCTAGAGTCAATCTGGTCGAAGAAACTGCCACCAGATGTTAAGACGATAGTCTGACGGTCCGGGTCGGCCTCCCTTTAGAATCAGGCGGCCGGGGAGCCGACCGACCGAAATCATCGACTTGAGAAAAGAAGGAAAACGCCGCTTTCGACGAAAAGCGGCGCTTGGAGCTAGTACTTGGAAAACCTCTTCGGGCTCCACGGGCTTACGCTTACGGCTTGATGGGCTGACTCGAAGTAGGTGTGAGAATTAACGCAAGACGCGCCGCGCGCCGAGCGTTCGATCGGAAGCAATCGACTAAAAATCGGATCCCGGGATCCAACCGGAACCAACCCGCGTGCGGAACTAATCATTTTTGCGCGTCACATGTGGTGCAGAACGCTTCATCACTTTCATTCGCCGCTCGTAACACTCTCACCATGTTAAAGTGGCCAGCCCCGACCCAACGCCAATCGATTCTCGCTGTTCGGCTGCGTCGTCGGTCGGGTGGGAAACAAAAGCCTGTTACTAAATTGTTAAAATTAATTAACAAAATTCGTTAAAGCCAACAGCTGCACTTCCGAAGCCATAAGTTTTCACACCAAGGGAGAGACACTAAAGGTGGTGGGCAAAATTTGTGAACTGAATGAATATGGAAGAGAAAATGGCCAACGATTGAACGACCAGCCGCCCATAGTGCAGAGATGCTTGACGGATATTAGGTTGACGCCTTCGCAACTATAACGCCACCGTTCGTCATAACGTGGTGGCGTGCGATGACATCAGGCCCCGGCCTGGCAGTCCTTCGGTCCTCCGGACGCCGCCGACCCAGGGAACCGCATGTGGAAACCGCAGCGCTGTTGTTGATGAGGTTGACAAACTTCGAAACCCCGCAGTCGTCGCACATGTGCGTCCCTGCTGCTGCGGACGAACGAGGCGCGCGTATGTTTTGTTATCTAATTAAAAGTTTGATTTATGATAAATAGTTTTCCTCGCGCGTTCGATAAATCACCGGCCGGGCGCGTATGGTTCTGGTCGGAGCGAGAAGATTTCAACGCCTAGCGCCAATCTGGAGCCCTCAGCACACCATCTGCGGTGTTTATCTTCCCCCTAACCCCCGGACTGATGGGGAGTTTAACTTCGTCCGCAAGCGGTCGGTCGGTGGTTGCTCGGTGGTTGTTGGTGTTTTTTTCTTCCATGTTTTTGTTGTCGCAACATACATGACCTGCCCTTCTACGGGTCCGGGTGAGGGCGGCCCACTTTGATTGCTGTTGATTGTGGAACGCGTGCATACCTTGGACCGAGTTTTTGAACCAACAACGGCTCGTTACGATTCCGGAACCGGGCGGTTCGAATAAGACACGTAGTAGGCTACGTTCAATTAGCAAAGGGGGTTGACGTAAATATTTTAACCGAACAATCAGATGTTGGTTACGCAAACTAATTTGCTTGTAGTTGTTAAAGTCAACTCATAAACAAATCAATTTAAATTTCGTCGACGGTAATTCGTCCATATCTTTAAAAGTTGAACTCGGTCTCTGCATATCCTGTTGATCGTATTAGGGACGATCCCTACTTAACCCACGAAGATCGGATGGATCGCAACATATTTTATCCAGCAACCAATCGTTCCTGTAACAATTGATTAGCCGCTACTTTCCCGAAAAGCCCAAAGAAAGCCTCAAAATTACCATCCATTCAACCATCAATCAGCGCCGCACAAAGACGGATAGGGAAGCGCGAAATTCTTGAGATGAATTATTTCGGCCCAAGTTCGGAAAATTCTTATTCTGTTGCCATGTTCTTTATGCCACGGGCCACCGGTCCGAAATGGCCACCGAAAACCTCATCGAAAGCCGACTTCCGAATGATCTATGCAAACCGCGTACGGCGGTGGTCTGCCACCGGTAGCGGTGGTCGGGACTTGTCCACCGGCTCGAGTCGGCATAATAAATCACGCTGGCCTCCCGGTGGCCGGCCAGCGAGGGCCCCGAAGAGTCCGTGACACATCACACACGCGCGCGGTGTGTCCTTTGGATTTGGTGTCCGATTCGCGAGGCTTATGTAGCCTCTTGTGGGTGAAATTTATGACGCTCCCGAAGGTGAACCGCAAGATAAAAATCTGACCACGGATCGCGTGCGCGCCCACCGGAAAAGGATTGTTTGCGAAAGTCACCGCGGTGCGGGTGCGGTGTGTGAGGGAAGATGTCACACCTCTTCGTCACACCGGAAGTGGGCCCTCCGGCCGCTCACATGGGTTGATGGGCGCCCTTTCTGAAACATTTGCTCACCGGAAGCGATGTGGAACCTTGATGTATGATGGAAATGGAGCGCCCTATGTGTGTGTGCGTGAGGGTGTTTCTGGCACCGCAAGGGGCAGAGTGGTGCGGTCGAGAATTATGGCCGACACCTCATGGTCGAGTCGAGACGTGAGGCACTCTATGAAAATTGATTTGGTTTCTGAAGGATTATCCGGGACATTTCGGACTTCCCTTTTGGGTGGAGGACCTAACGCACCGACAATGCTGCCCACTACTGCCCACATGGTCCTGGGCCTGGGAGTTACGGCAGTGATTTTATTGGGCTTTGTTTGGATTCGGAGAAACGGAAGCAAATAAATTTGAGCATGATTTGTAGTGGCCCTGGGTAATATGGTTTTTCATGTCTCCACGGACTGTGGAGCTTGTGGTCTGGATCCCCCCACCCGGGCTAGTTTGCTGGCCGAACTCATCACCGAAGTAGTGACAGACTGAGGACATTCGGAAAACCACTAACAAATGCGTAAAGCTAAGGATTGCCTCGGTTGCAGAAGAGACTTTTTTGCCGTTTAGTAAAATCATTAAACTATAGCACAAGAACCAACAATCAGACGTGTCCGGTCATGCGGCACTGAGAGGTAAACGACTTTAACGAGCAGTGGGCCTCTTCGAATGCTCAACAGCCGGCGTAGGTGCAGGCGTAGGCTTCATGGTGCCGGCCTCAAGTACGGCCACCGACCGACTTACAATAAATCGTTTCGCATGTTGCCGGTTCGTTAAATGCGTTCATCTGTTATCTGTCATCTGGAGGCATGTGTTTCGCTCTATCAGAGATGCTGATGCTGCCACCGCCAGCACCATTTAGCACCGGCCCGGCCCAGGCCCGGCTTAGCAGGGTGGATGTGTCATCTCCAGGCTGGATTAATTGCTGTTTACAAGATTACATGCTTCTGCTGCCGCTGCCGGCCATAATTGGTCGAATGTGATGCAATGTTTACTCACCATTCAACGGGTCCGCAGGTGATGGATTGTCGGTAAACTTATCAGCATCGCCGTTTTATGAATTAATTCGCACGTCTCGGCGATTTGACGAGGTTCAATTGTATGCAAAACAATCAGTTGGCAAATGTACTTCATTTTATCATACTTTAGTTATATAGTTAAGTATATAAGCTTGAATTTAACATAGTATTTACGTGGATCACCTACTTATTGATTTTATTGCTAAGAACTGACGACAATTTGCCCCAATTACATCCACATGAACCGTGTAACCCAATAGCTCGTGGACAGACTCCATGCTAAGCGTGTTACCAGGAACAACGGCAAACTCACCGAGTCGTTCGCAGAACTTCGGCCGAGCCGTTTCCGAAACAACCAGAAACATAACACGCGGTCAGGCGTGTCACAGTTCGCTCCCTAAAGCTGACCAACGACGAGATGGAATCGGATTAGAACACAACACCGGGGCCCAGAATCCTCCCTTTCTCTCGCAGCCGTGAATACAACATATCGCCAAATCAAAGGAAAAGCCTCTTTGGACAGAAGAAAACAATCTTCCGAATGTCCTAATCCGTTGTTTTTCTTTCTTCCCTTGGAGGCCCAAAATCGGGGCCAATTGGACCCGATTGATGGCCGCCGAGCCGAGGCTGCGGCTCGGCGTGTGGGGTGTGAATTTCTCACTTTCCAAACCCCGAGAAAAGGTGTTTGGTGACAAAGTGAAAGAAAATTAACCTCAGCATCCCGCCGGTCCATTAGCGTGGTCCAGCGCCACAAGGACAATAGTGTGGTAGGATTAAGAAATTGAAAGGTATGCTGAAGACCGCAGAATTCCGGAGCGCGTGAGTGACGCATTACACGTTGTGATTTTAACGACGATTTTGGGTCTCCGGTTCCGTCCGGTTCTGGGGAGAGATGAGAGCTGGCCGATAGGCTCCGGACCGGCCACTAATGCCCGAAAGGGGGTAAATGCGTAAAAGCGTACATCTTGGTAACTTGATTTGCCCGCCTGCGCCTCCGCCACGGGTGCAACGGAATAATGTTTGCAAGAATGTCGACAGATGGTTCGGCAAACGATAGAAATCTCGTTACCCGCCGCCGGTCACTTCTAATGGAATGCTGGTTCCGGATCCTGTGATCTTTCGTTTTTCTCCGAGACGAGAATCGGATGTGGGGGGAGCGGAGCCGAAGGTCCAGTTGATGGGTTGATGCGACCAAAAAGTGGAACTAATGGACGTTCTGTTTGCTGGGCCCGCTCGCCCGCCCGACGTAGGGGCTTCGAGGAATCCGGAGTTAACGATGGCAAATGGGCAGGCAATTTGCCTTTGCCGCCGGTACGCAAATGGATACGCTTCTACGCAGAATGATTAGGTCCGGCTTCTAACAGCTTGCGCTGAGGTTCCAGCGCCTTTTTTGCGCCGATAGCTCCGCATACGCTGTCGGATTGATTCACCGGATTGCCGGTGAAAAATGCAAGCACACCCTCGTGTGTGTGTGTGCGCGCAGCGACCGGAAGCGATCAGCGGCCAAATTGCCACGGTTTGCCGGGGTGTGCGGTTTGCAGATGTGACCGAAAAATTCGGTGCAATTCCGATGCAAAAGGCGCTGGCAATTGCAGGTGTGCGCCGGCGACCGGAGCACAAAACAATCCCACGACCCCAAAGTTCAGTCAGTCAAATCAAGGAATGTTTAAACGGGGTTTTAAGGAGTTTTTTTATTAGTGTTAGTTTTTTACCATTAAACGTTCGAAGAGAGAACGAGCTGATTTCTTATGTCTTCTTGTTTGCTCATTTCATTTAATTATTTCCGTTCGTTGGTTCACTTTTTAAGTAGTTAATTTTTCTTTTTAAATTCTTTTCTAAATGGTTTAAGGGGCTTATGTACTTTTACTAACTAACTGAAAACAGTTCCACTGTTTTAATTCATGTTGAGCTCGAAAATTCGTCTTCAAATCAAGCGTAAGCTCAGGAAAATAAAAAAGAAACCATCCCTTAAGACAAAGAAAGAACGAAAAAAGCGGCACGCTGCATCGAACGGAATTAAGGCGAAAACAAACCATAGCACTCGAAGGCTTCGATTGCATGCTTCGGAACGGAAACGCATCGCCACGCGGATTCACCTGCTCCCTGAGTGCGGCGGGATGGCAATTATCGTGGGTTATGAGCGTGTGCTTTGGACTTTCGTAATCCTCTGGAGGATAACTCAGGAGGACACCAAGGCGACGGTCGCCAACACGCCAAAGGTGCAGACTCACTTCTCACTCTCTCTCGGTCTCCGGTGGGACCCCCGTCGCACGGCGACGACGATCGGCCCACGGCGGTGATCATGTAATTTTCGTTCTTCACCGGTCGCAACGAATACCTGCCGAAGATGATAATTTGTGGCGTCAGAAATGGGAAAGAAACGACGGGGAAAAAAAGCCCAAACACAATGTTCGACTAACCAACCCCGGGGGCGATCTTCGATCTTCGACGCGGCCCGACGTCGCCATCGCCGTGGACGCCAGGGATCGAGCCCTTCGGAAAGGTGCGAAAGCCGTTTCTCTTCGGCCGCGTTCCTTCGATAACTTATCTTATCTGACACCTCCGCCTGACGGGTTCATCATATTTCTTCCCTCGTGTGGGCTCGTCGTCGTTTTTTCGAATGGTTCGCTATTCGCCGCAACTAAACATAACCAAACAATTTAATGTGGGTTGCCAGCTTGCCCACAGAGTGTGTTATGTTTCTCTACGTCTGCTTTCGTTATGTTTCTGCCGCACATACGCAAAGATGACGGCGGCTGGAGCCTGGCGTCTAATGGCGACGCGCAGCAGGAAATTGCCGTCGCTGAAGGCGGTCCGGGTTTTGGCACCTTGTAGTAATCACAGATCACAGACGACACGGGCCTCCGGCGGGTGTGCCGGGACCCTCGACGGGGCCCACCACCAACGACGATTGGCCGGCGACGCGTCGCCAGCAATTTTCCGAACGAAAAAAAAAACCGTTACGGGTTCAGCCATGGGGCCCGAACTAATCAAATTGTCATTTGCCGTTTGAGGAATGCCGTCCTCTGACGGGGCGTTTGTCTCATGTTTTTATCCCTCACAGGGGCCGCGCGCCCTGTCTCTCTCTCCGGCTGACCGAACATAATTCTTCTCTGCCCCGAAGGATAAAGATTTAACGAACCACTGTTTTTGGGGGTCGCAAAAAATGCTCCTCCCGAACGAGCTGAGGCTTTCACCTGCAGACGCTCTCTTTTCAGTTTTGTGGTTCAATGTGAGGACCACACGAAAAAATATGATCGAAACGCGAATGTTGCTGTTGGATGCGAACCGTTTTTTTCTTCAAAGGACCCACGGAGAGCACTAAAACATGCCTTTCATTCTATGCTTATGGTCCACGGTGTTCAATGCCGCGAATCGATCGGGCGAACAGAGGGCTAATCCTTTTCCCATCCTCTTTAAATTTCACTTCAGCCCTCTGAATGCCGAGCCCGGGATTGCCGTTGGATTGTTGCGAGCAACATTTTAATTGGATCTGTCAACTTGGCGCAGGTGATTACTTTCATCCATTTCAGGTCACAGCCCGTTAAGCCGCGTTTCGGAGCGAAGCAAAAAGTCATCAAACATTGGCAATAGAATTGTCAAAACATTCCTCAAACACCGTCACCGGGCCTTTGGGCCGAAACAATCGCACAATATACTCCCCGACGGCAGGACGGAGATTACAGGACGACGGTCTAATTTGAGCCACACGAAAACGCGATGAGGCGATGAGCAGGAACGAACGGTTCCTGAAAACTTTCGTCCGGATTGACTTTACACGGGTTTTACACCCCAAAAAGTTCGACGCAAAAAATTCTCGGGAAAAACCCAAGAAAAACATTGCACCACAAATACCCTTATCAAGATCCAATCACGGCCTATTTGTCACACGCCATTGTTGGCTGCAGTTGGGTTCCCGTTGTCCCCTTCACCTTCTCCACGGGCTGCTCGTTATCCGCAATCCGCAACAAAGAACGATGCCCGTATGACACATCCAGCCACATCAGGCCACAAACCACAAGCCGTCCAATTTTTATTTTTCTCTTAATTTAGCCCACAGGGACCCGGGCCACTCTCCGGGGACGCCGGCGGGCCGCCCAACCAACCACTAAGGACCGGCGAATCCATTTAGCGATTTAAGGTTTTGGCTGTCCTGTCCCGGGGTTGCATTGTGTCGGGGCAACATTCTTTCCCGTGCGAGCTTTCGAATCCGTCGAAGCCATCTTCGAGTCCACGACCACCAACCCCGCGTCTCCCGCGGGAGCGCTGCTTCTTCGGTTGCCTGGCAGATTGAGTCCTTTCGCATAAACATACCCCGGACCGAGCTCGGGGTGTATAAGCTTCTAGTTCTGCCCCTTTTTTTTTGGGCTGGCGCAAATACGCAAATAGGCTCGCAATCGGTAGCCCTGGCGCAAGAAAAACATTGTCCCCCGAGTCCCCGAAAGCACCCGGCACCCGGTGCATTGTCCGCCGGGAGTTTTAATGGGCGGGTTCGATGGGAAAAGTTCACATAAATCCTTTCCTTTCTTTCGGCTTTTCTGAAGCGGTTTCCGACCGAAGTCTGAACGGATTGATTTCGTTTTCGATTTTTAAACGATATTTGGTCGGCGAAGAGTCCTCACAAACTACCATAGGCTAGTTAACATCGGCTTATCGACTTAGTTTTAGAAGATAAAATTGAGTAAAATGTATTCGATGTCTTTGTTACATTTTTTTATGTTATGGACCTCGCATAAATCCATCGACAGAAGATACAGACAAAAATGCTGCCATCAATCATACCAATCAACACCTTTCGTTGGGAAGATGACATTGATGGACCCCAATTCTTCGGCCCTGAACGCGTTGCATATTTTTGACACGATTACCTCATTTAAGAAGCATAACACTTAAAAGCCATTGTGTAAATTTCGTGCATAATGCCAATCATCCGTGCTTGGGTTGGGTGCTCAGGTTTCTTACTTTCCCATTATGCAACTCACACTGCGGTCGAAAAGTTGTGTTTATTTATTTTGCATTTCATTCTTCATTGATGCGGTGCCACCACAGCACGGCAACCGACCGTGCCGTGCGTACCTTTGGACCTGTTGGTAGAATTATTCCATTTTCCATTCATATTTGGTGCCCCGTTTTCGGGCCCGACCACGTGCCACGTCGGTCGAGTGTGTTTATGCTGCCGTGGGCTCTGGGACGCCGGGACCGACAACATAACTCAGTGCATCGAGTACGTATTTCCGCATTCTCGCCAGCCGGCCGGCCGGGTGGGATGAATGTTTTGTTTGGGATTTTTACTTCGCTTACGGTTTCTTCATTCTTTCGAGGTCCGTTCTCCACGAATCTTTCTCTCCCGAAAGACGCACACGCAGAGCAGATGAGGATGGCAGTGGATTAATAACGCAGCTCCACGCAGCCATCATTTTCCATGATCCAATTTATTGACTGCCTCCGTCCTGCGCCGGAACGGTCGCGATGTTTACTCTCCGCCTGGCCTCCCACCGGGACGGGCGGGTGGAAGCATTACGCCCACCACCACCACCACCAACACGCTGTTTGCGTATCAATAATCGCTCTAATAATAAGCAAACACCGTCGACAGACGTCTATGTTTATCTTCGCGAACGCATTCAACAGATCCATCGTGTACCGCTCTACTCGGCCCATTCGTGGTTCTGGACATTGGGAGAAATAAATATTTTATTCGAAAAAAAACAGGGAGCAAAATGCATATTAAAGCAGGGCAACTGAATAAAACAGTGATTGAAACGAAATCCTCTCTCTGAAAAATGTATTCAAAATGGCAAAGGGTGTTACGAAAAGCGTATGGGGTGTGTAGCATAAGCATCGTCCGTGGTTTGGGGTACCGGTATATTTTGCATAAATGTTAACGACCAGCTATGGCCCGTGCGATTGAACAGAAGTCGTTAGATCCGTACACTTTCTTACGATTTCCATACGAAATCTATTCCCCGGCGAGCGACGGCATGCGATTATTGCTCATCATTTATTCTTTTCATTCTACTGACACGACTGACACTTCCTTCCTTTCGTGTGTTCTGCGGACATAATAACACACAGTTAAGACTCAACATTCGCCAAGAAATCTGGACCCTCCGTGTGGCGAGTAGAAGAGAATATTTTTCAGAATTAACTTACACTAATTGAAGAACTATTTTTCTGCCAATTCCAACTTCAATATTTAAAACGCGCGCATCCGACGGGCTGCTGAAAGCGTCCGTTGCCATTGGCCCACTTCCGGTTGGCGGGGCTCGTGGCTGTCACATTTTTAAATCTCCCCGGCTTAACGGAACAAGACAGTCAAATTCCATTTTGCGTTTTGCGAAACGGCCAACCGACCGTTCTTCTGAGCTTTATGCTGCGGGGAGTTTGTTGTTTCTGCTACTCGTCTTTTTTTTGCCGGCCCTTCTCTTGCCTATGCATCGGCCCAAAACACCGGCCAAGCGGCAACGACAACGGCGAAAGATGAGCGTGGCATTTGACGCATCGCGTCCGGGCGCAAAAGGGGGAATCAAATTTAATAATTCATAAGACACCATAAAAGAATTGTCAGGCAGGTCGGGGGTAGCAAGAGCGAGAGTGAGAGAGCGCGCCGCTGAGCCCCGGACTTAGGCGCACCGGAAAGCAACTTTAAGTGAAACGAAACATTGCACAACATACATCCGCCGCCACCGCCGTCGTCCGGAATGACTGCAAGGGAAGAAGAATGCGCGGCCGCTGATCTTGTCTCCGCTTGCCGGCTTGCCTTTTTTCTCTCCACTTCTTTTCAAGAAGCTTCACCCGCGTTAAGTGGAATCAAGCATTTACAAAAGGATCAGCGTCTTCGCCACCGTCGTCGTCGTCGTCGTCGTCGTCGTTGGGCGCTCTAATAAATGCGAGACATTCTCGCACCATCGCACGCGAAGCCTGGCACGTGTCGCTGCTGCCGCTGCTGCTTATCGTAAAATGTTTAGCATCGCGCGCCAAGCGACGCACTCACGTGGCTTATTATTTGTGATATTTTTATGCTACACTTCGCCCCGGGGGAGCTGTTGGCCAGCGTGCGACGGACGATCGACGTTAACGCTGACGATTTCTCCCTCCTTCAGGAGGGTTTATTAAGGACGAAGACGGGGACGAAACAATTAAGACAACTGGGTGCTGGGTGGTTGAGGTCGGCAAGAGTGGGATTTGGGTCTGACTTACTGACTCCTGCCGCAGCCCAAGCCGATATCCTTACGGGGCACGTGTTCGGCGGAATGCCGACGGATTATCGCCGATGCAATAATGTCACCCATCCAAACACAGACAGAGAGAGCCATTCGTTCCAAGCTGCTCCGGGCGTGGCAAGCTCAATTGTTTCGAGGACATGCTGTGGCGCAGGATTTACTCTAATTTTTGGTCCCCTCGCGAGGAGGGTTGTTAGTGGCCACCGTACTTGGGTGAACAGGGCGACTTATTAGATTGGCAATCAAGAATGTAAATCATCATCGTAGTTTAGAGCCGTTCCGGTAGCAGACCAACAATAGGTGCATGAAATTGAGTTTTTAACGCATTTACTGTTATCGGTGTATGCTCAGCCTATGTTTGCCGGCATATTCTGCAAATAATGTGGTCCGGTCATCGGGCGGTGCGGTTGATGGCGATTCGATTTGGTGCGACGACAATTCGTTACAGTGTTTCAGGAGAATAATATCGTTCCTTACCTTACAGTGACAGGCCCTTACACCGTTTATTACATTGGCCAAGGGCATAATCATCGCAGCCACAAATACGAGGGTGATCTGAAACGATTCCAAAATCAACATTAAGATGGCAACACTAGTAAATGAAAGCTAGTTGGTTATCAATCTGACTGCCAGAAGCAGTTTTTGCGTAACGTTTTAACGACTTCTTTTTGGTCTTTGAAAGGACGAACTTGTTTTAAGCGTAAAAGGTTCTTTCAAGTTTGATCCGCAATTTGATTCATTGACAACATAATGACAACGATGTTGATCTCGTTGCTCTACTCTCGACCACCGGATCGCTCGTTTCGATATCTTTCAAAGTTATTCGAATCGTATTATATTTTCTTCGCTTACAATTACAAACTCACGACCCTCCAGGCATCAGCGTTTGGGCGATAGATTACGTCTTTTCGTAAAGGAATTAAGTTTTCTCCACTCGAAGGTACTTTGCAGGGTACAACTAAGAAGAGGCCTCTTAACAGCGCACTTTCGATGGTGTCGAAAGCAGCGCGTGTTGTAGTGCTTCTGCCCCGTACTGCATAAATCACTCCCCGCCTGCTGAGGCTGTCTCCATTCGATTGTGCTCGGACCGGTCAATTGGGAAAAGAAACGGAATTTAATGACTTTTAAGTAACACCTTTAGCACGAAGCGCTCGGCCAACGGAAGGACAATCAGCCGGCCACAATAGACCACACCGGGACCATCAATCGCTCATAGGCAGGCATCCGGGTGTTCTGCGCGCGCTTAAGATACTTCGTTCCTTTAGGACTCGTTCCGTCGTTCGTCCCACCTTCTTTGCTGCTGACTGCAAACCGACCCCCGCCGGGAGGATCGACCATTGGTCGCAGGCTTCAGGAGAGGTGGCCGGCACCGAAAAAAACCAACCAAATCCCTTTGTCCATTGTCGCCAATCGCCGGTTGGCGCTGGACAATTCGGACACCGCAAGGATGCGCTGGCAAAAGGACCTCCGGGGCCACGGGACCCTGGAACGAAGATTTGAAGAGGAAGAAAAACGACTGCAGCTTGCAACGCGATGCAACCCCGAAAACCTGGGTCCTGATTTATTGCGCCGAGGGCAATCGAGAATCCTATTGTTTCTGCCAATCGGTTGCAGTTTACACATTCGTTTGCAGCGCACACAAAGGCGCGAAAAGTCAACCGTCTCCCGTCGACCCTCGAGAGGATTGCGCTCCTCGGTTCCTGGAAGAAGTGGTCAAGAAAATGCACACCGCCGGTAGCCTCGCCGGTCAGGAAGAGTGGCCGATCGGCAGCACCGTGGCTGAAGGACGAATAAATAGAAAAATTATGGTTCATTTATTGGTTTCGAAAGCGAGTTGAATCTTTTCGTGTTTGCGCTGACAAGGGGATGGCCTGTTCGTCTTAGAAGGCCATCCCAAGTGGTCCCAGCGAACTCTCGACTCGAATCGACTCGAGGATAATCGGTGTCTCCCGTTGGCGGCCTTTGTGGCCGTTGCATTGAGCCGAGGGCGACTCGTGGAAATATTTTTATTTTACTTTTATTGATACGAAACTATAAAATTGGTGAGACTCTCTTTGTATTGGGACGATTTTGAAGTGTAGAAGTGTGGTGGTGGTTGATTGGCGTCCCTTCGGTTGGTTTATGGTTTTCTTCGCCCTGTCGGATCGGAGCCCGGTTCCCAGAAAACCAGGGTCACCGGGCTCGTGATCGACGGATGGCCTGCCGATTGCGTACGCTTTTGATTTTATAGATACAGAGAGAGATCCCTCGAGAGGGTGAAATATTTTCTAAAATAGATTGTTGATATTGAGGTTTTATGGGAAAATAATCACATGCCTGCGACTCCATGCTGCGGCCTCTAATCAGATCACTCGGGAGTACCGAGAATTTCACCGTGATTACGTGCTGCGCGGACCGTAAAGTAGGAACACTACAATCATCAGCATCGCATCGCATGGGGCAGCCCCACCCGACGAAGTGTTTGATTGTTTTACGGCTGCCGGCCGGCGTGGACGAATTAACCGGTTCGAGCAGGGCTAGGCTTTAAAACTGGGGAGCCGATAAACCGATTTTACTACTTCCAGCGAATGGCCGGTCCGTGCGGATCAGGCAGTCATCACGATTGATCACGCGCGACCATCGCCACGATTCCTTGATGGATAATGCGCCTTCTCTGCCCGGGCATGCTGCGCCTATGGACGCGCCATAATTGGGCAACGGGTGCTCACTAAAGTTCGGTCACAAAAATCAACAACCGATTTGTGACACGCCGTGGGAGCAGCATTTTACGATCCTAAAGATCCGGAAAATCGGGATCTACTGAAGGGGAAAAGTGTCAATGATTTGGTGATTAAAACGCCTTAGAGTCTGAAATTTACTTCACTGAATTACTGTGATAATTTCAGTTTTATACTAAAAAATTTAGAGTGAACTAAATCTTTGCGATTTTGCAACATTCAGCCCTCAAACAATGCAAACTATCAAACCATCGTAAAACATCGCTCTTTTATGCTGACCAATCCAATTTATTCGCCTTTGCGGTACACATGGCCTAACGCGTTTAATTAAAATAACTAAATATATAAATTCCACCATCAAAGGCCGCTCTGCTGTGCGTCCAATTTCGAATAGTTGGCGCACGCATCTGTAACCACCAACAGGGAGATCAACAGGCGAACGATAAAATGTAATTTCACTCAAAATTCCATTCCGATGCTGATCCCGGCGAATCATTCGGCCACAGCTCGACTCCAAAGGCGACACCGGCGTGACCACCGAATGCATAATTACAGTGTTTCCGAAAGCAAGTACATTTGCGCGGCGCAAAGATGAAAGCAACATGTCCCGGGGCCGAGCTTAGGATAACTCTCGACATCCCGGAACGTGTCCCGGAGGATCACGCCGGTAATCCTGCGGCTCAGGGCTCCTTCAGCAACAGCAAAGTAAATACTTTTCTGGGGCGACTCTACCTGATAATTATCACCCATCGATACCGCCGGCCCGCCGGTGGGTTGCCGAAAGAGATTTGGCGCCGGAACCGGTTTCCCGAAGACGAATTATGCGGTTCCGCCGCAACCGGCACCGTTGGCACCGTTTGCTGGGTAAATGGTCATTTCCGCTTGACCGCGAGAGGTCTTCACCACGCGCGGCGCGTCGGTAAGAGAAAAGGTGGCCAAGCAAAGACACCGTCCGGGCCCGCCATCCCGCCCGTCCGAGACCCGCGACCTGAAACAAATGGGATATAATTTCATACCCGATTATTAGGAGGTCCAGGTGAACCCGGTCATGGGAAACGAGGGCTTCGAGGTAGGACCGGGCTCGATGATCATCCCGCTCGGAGCACCCGGGTTTGCGGTGAACTCGATCTATGATCTACCAGAAAGTGGTGAAGGTAAACTTTTGACAAAACACCTTGCCACGGTGCGGCTCACAAGTATCCTGACAGAAGAGAAAGCCGTTTCTGGAAGCGGATGTTTAATGCATAAATTAAGGTCTGGGGCATGTTTCGATTAATGAGGGATGCAATTTTACTTTTTTAAATTAAACGGCGCCTTTGAACATTTTTTCTTCGGGTGAATGTATTTAAAAAGATTTAATGGCTTTCTGTTGCTTCTTTTAAATTTATTTAATAATAAAAAGAGTTCCACAAGTAGTTAACGGAAGCTTCCAAGAGCATGATGTGTCTCTGAATTGTGTAGCCACACCGTATTCCGGCCTCTCCTAATGGTCCAGGAACTGACAAATCAGCCCGCCGCCTATTGGGCACCTCGGTATCTCCGAGGGTCATCATTATCCGGGGTCTTTTTGGGCCCCTCTCTCGCCCCTCGTTCGGCCAGTTTCTTTTCCGCCCGATTACCGCAAATCATGCTAGACCTCGCCGGGGCAAGGTGAACCACTCCGGAGGATGCCGGTGTAATTTTCTTCCGAAGGCCGGATCCGAACCGTCGCTCCGGAGCCCCGTACGCTCAGTTTCACGCCTTCTTTGGCGATTTGGCGGCCAGCGCGCGCGTTGCGCTTCCTAATTAGTGTCGGACCCGTGGCGAAATGCGAATGGAAATTGGACTGGAATTCGATTTTAATTGAAAGCATTCGAATCGAATCTCGAGTTCCGATGGCCCCGACCAGGGGCCCCGGGGGGGCTTCCATTTTCGAACGATGATAGTTCCCCCCGGGGCTCAGTTTTTTTCGGGTTCGCTTCTCTCGAGGAAATGCCTTTTTTTGGGGGCTTGAAGCCAGGGTCATGTTGTTGAACTCGTTGTGAAGCGCTCGTAACAAGCCGATCGGCTACCCCGTTTCTTAGGGCTTCCCGCCAGCGCTATGACTAATCGTCCCGAGACGAACGTGGCGGCTCATTGTGCCCCGGCCCGGAGCCACAGTCTATTGGTTGTTCCGCTCGGCACAATGCGGGCAGGTGCGCCGCTGAAAGTGATTAATTAACTTCACTCACCGGAGCCCAGGAGCGCGCCAGGATCTCGGAGCCTGGACTCCTGGGGCGAATTTCGCAATCCCTCTGCGGAGAGTGCGCTTTACCAGGAGCCCCCGGGAGTATGGCTACGGCGGCGCGACGGAAGCGAGTCGAACCCATCGACCGCGGTCGCCGGCGATTGATCCGTTCACGATCGGCGGTGATCGAGACCCGATGATCGATGGTAGCGACTGCCGAAAGGCGAAGAAGAGGCGGGCAGCAACTCCTTCCCTGAAGATCGATCGTAAATTATTCCTCACCCGAAGCCCGGAGAGGCATGCATTCCGGGCATGCACGCGGTGATGCATGCTGGCAGCGGGCGCATCGAATTCCTGGTGCCCCACCGGGCGCTGGGAAAATCCGGCCGATCGCGGGATCCACCGCGGGTCGGGCCGCCCTTCGAGGCGGACCCTTTCCCAAGCGGCCGCGGTTCCAGCTGCCGCGATGCGGCCAGCACTAATCTATTTAAAGAAATTATGTTAAACCAGGCCCGAGGGGGGAAGCGGGACCTTCGGTTGATACTGTTTTATGCTCCCGTGTGCGCGCGCGCGCGCTTGGGAACTGGGTTGGTCGGATTTCAGCGGCAGCTTCTGCTTCTTTGTTTTTCGGACGCTCGACTTTAACAAAGGTTCTCAGGTTCAACACTTCGCAGGCCGTCCCTTTCGGGTAGTGGCCGACGGCCGGCAGTGATCGATGGTTCGGTAGGATGACTCCCGTGCTTAATTGAATGAAGTAATGGTTAAACTTGAACGCTTTTACCTTTCTGTGGGAACTAATTGAATCTGCATACTTTGTCTGAGATCATGTTGGGAGTCATAATAGGGCATTTGCCATTTTGTTGCACCGGAAGTCGTGATGTTGCCATGTATAGGACGACAGAGCTCTGATTGTGGTAAATAATGGCTCTCATATAGCCTTTGGAAGTCTTCTGTGTTTATTAAAATATACTCAAGTCTTTCGAATTGATGAACATTTAATGGACTACCAATTAGAATTTGATTCCACTAACACAACTTTCAAATATCAATTTTCTTGAGTTAAGCAACGATTTGAAGACATAATTTGATAATGACAATATAATTGGCCTGTTCATCAACCATTTAGGATTAAAACCCGGGGTTGTTCATTGGTGGTCGAAGAGTTCTGTTCAACTATAAAGAAGCATCCCCAAGAAACACCTAGAAGATCAGAGGGAAGGACCCATCGATAGAAGCTACGATCTCTGCAACCCTAAACGCAACCTAATTCGAAAGAGGATGCTAATAAGTTCATGTTATTCGCCATAAACATGGACGGTTACCGATACTCTAATCCACTTCAGCTCCCCGGAGTTTCAATCCTTCTTCTAACCTTTTTCGAATTTCAATTCTACTCTGCCCAGCCGCCGCCGCACATGGAGAGCCTGCAATAAACGGCGGCCCAATTCTCGGTCGGCCTCACGTCGGTCCTTTCTACGCCACTTCTAGCGCGCGTTTAAACAATTTTCAAACACCGATACATCCTCCACAAAAAACCCGAAGCCCCATCGAAACCCATGATTACTGCACACGCTGCCCGGTGCCCGGTTGCAGCTGCCGCCGGCGAGAAGGACTGTAATTTGAAAGTAATTATTTTATTACCAGACCGTTTCTCATCTGCATCGTTAGCGAGCGGGAAGATTAACTTTTTTGGCCATCCGATCCGATGGGCTGAGCCGAGCCGAGGGTACCATTTCAGGACCCTCCATTTTTGACTATCGTTTGATTATCTCTCGATTTTTGGCTCGCTTTTTCGTTCACCACTCTTTCGTATCATAAACGCATAAAGCTGCAACCGTTGGTATTGGTGGCATCGGACGGTGCACTCGGTGCAACAGACCCATGGGGGAGTGCATCGAGGTCAATTTCTACTCACGATTTCCGCGGCGAAGCACGCGGTGTATGATAAATTTAAAGCGTACCATAAATTTTCAATTCATCCACGTTCGGGGCGCTTCGCTCTAAAATTAATACCTTTCGACGACGACGACGACGACGATGTCGATGCGCTCAGGCCTGGCGCTGTCGGGCCTCGCTGCAGATCAACCTCAAATGGGACGGAAAATGAGCGCGGGAAGAAGCGAAGCAAGGCGCAGCAGCGGAGAGATAATCACGCCCGGCACACGCCAGGGGACACTTTGCCTTCGTGCGGACGTCACGTCGTGATTTGGTTTCCGTGATTTCTTGAAGAACCAATGCCGCGCACGCCAAGATCGGTCGGCTTGTTGTCTGTGTGTTTTGTTTTATGTTTTCCTTTTCTCCCGCTGGCCATTCTTTTCCAAAATCGTGTCTCTCGATCATGCTGCGAGAAGCTCTGGGCCTCAGAAAAACAAAAAGGCCCGAAAACAAAATGCGGCCGCCGGTCGGAAAGTATAATAATAAATAAGGTGAAGGAATCAGAGGGGGCCCGTGGGCCCATTTGTCTCGGCTCGGGTAGCCTGTGCACTTCTAGTCACTCCACGAGTCGTCCGTCTTTCGGCTGAGGGCACCGCCAAAGCGCAGCGGAGCAAAGAATGGCGAGCATTAGGAATGTCTTCTACACGCTTCCTGAAAACCCAGCACCAGGCCCGGCCCTCGAGGTGACGGGTGTCTAGTGAGATTTGGTGTGTGTGTGTGCGTACGGAACATTCTTTCCGAAATTTACATTCCACGCTCGGGCGTTGCATATTGCATCACCGGCGTGGCCGGTGTCACCGGTGGCAACCAGGCCCCGGGCCCGGAAAGGCAGGAAATCTCCCGCCAAGGCTTAGAAATCGATACTGGCACCTGGGGCACCAAATGGGTTCTCGGTAGGGTTTCCCGCCGAAGCCCGGCATCGAATGAGTTTTCGACTGACGAAAAGCCAGCGAAAAAAACGGGTGGAAACATTTGAAAAACTCAGCGGCAGTGGCGCAGCTGAAGTTGGTGTTAAAGGTAAATTGGTTGCGAGTCGGAAAAGTAGCACTGCTCCCTATTTGTTGAATGAAATTGAGGCACGGTTCAGTGGGCAAGCTGCATTTGTTTATGATCAAACAAACTATTCTCAAACGCCGCTACTAGGAAAATAGTAGGAAACCCATAGATGGGACACTAGAGGTCTTTTTTCGGAAAAGTGTTTCGACGCTGCACTTTCAGGTTAAGTAAAGTCTCTTTTGTGCACATTTGACCCGTGCTTTGTAGCTGTGTGTGCCGTCGACGAATTTAGAGATGGAAATCGCTACGCAAAGAGCACTACGAGCATTTCGAGCAATTTGCCAACCGTGCACTACTATTTCTGGGCTCCTCCAGCCAACAGTCAAGGTCCAAGGCCAAGTCCAGTCCCGTCCGGTTCTGGTGCGATCACCGTGCAACAAGCAGCCGAGGCCAAGCTAGCTTTTTAGATCTTATTACGCCACGCCAACCGGCGGCACCATGATGTAGAATACGATTGCATCTTGCTGTACTCGACCCGTTCGCATCCTTCAACCCCAGGACCCAGGCGTAGCCCAGGCTGTCCGAACGACGGACTACACTCAGTTGCCGGTGAAGAAATTGAGTGGAAAACACTGCCCAGCCCGGTTAGTTAGAATATTATTTTATGCAAAGCGCCCGGCAGAAAGCTTGTTTCGTTAGTAAAATTTACTGGAAATGAGCAAACCGTTTCCCGGATGCTCGGTGCTTCGGGCTGTTTCCCGGCGGCTATATCCGGGACGTTTGGGCAACCAAGCTGAGAGATGATTCCGAAGCGGGTCTATTGCGTTGGTGAAGTTTTACTGCTCCATCAAAATTTTAAACAGGATTAAAAGGCAAGATGCAGTACTAAGGAACTGTGTGAAAATGCTTTCATGAATGGTTCTCTATAAGAATGTAGTTTTGTCTTGTTTCTGAATCGAGTTCGTGAGTGATACTTTGCTAAATTTTCAAAACTAGTGCTCAAAGTTTCAATAAAAAATTAAATTCCATTACTTTAAAATATTTAAACCAAGGCCCTAACAATGCGTTCAACTAAAAGAAATCCTTCTCATTTTGTAACACCGACAGGATCGCTAAAGCCTTCGGCCGGCTTTCTGGGCCACCCAAAACTATTCGAATTCACACATTCTCATCTTTTCGTAATTACATAAAGTTGTGTTAAATATTAATCATGCAACTCCCACCGGTCAAAGGGCCGTGGCCGGAGCAACACGGCCGATCGGTGGCGGCCGGCTCGGTGTCTCGTGTGTCGGCGCAAAGTTTGATTATTTATCACTCGCTGGCCTCGGCCCCGGGAATCTAGGGGCCCATGTTTCTCCCGGAAAACCCGAACAACCGAACGGGCCCAACACGCTCACACACACACACGCTGTGAGTCGCTTCTCGCATCGTCTACGCATCCGGAAGCGGTCGAGAGACGATTCCGGTCCTACTCTTCCTACCCTTCCTCCGTCCCCGGGGGTGACCGCGGCCGCATCGTCAAATTTATGAAATTTTAATAAAACACCCGCAAGACCAACTGCTATAAATAATAATTAAAATTTATATCCACACCATATTGTTCACCACCAACACTGGCCAACTTCCAGCCAGCGCCCAACAGTGTCACTTGGTGGACTTGGTGACAAACCTCGGTCCCCGGTCAGCGGTACCGTCGAAGTCGAAGTTTGCTAAGAACTGGGGCAAGTACCGTCCTGTCCGTCCTGTCCGAACCTAACTTGCGTTCAATTAAAAGGAAAGCACTCCACGAGCCGAGAGACGTCAAACAATTGGTGGTCTCCGCAGTGAGAAATGGGTGAGGGTCCTCGTCCTCGGACACACCCCTCCGGGGGCTGCTAATCCCCAAAATCATCGTCCTTCCGAATCGGAAGGGGTTTCCTGAAGAAAACGGCGGATGTGGCGGATGGGTCGTAAATTACGGAATTTTCTTCTAATCGTGCATTCATTGGGCCCTGAGACGGAATGAACTTTTCTTCGTCCGTAAGGCCATAAGGGGTTTTGGTTATGAGTTTTATACACCGACAATCGATTCCAGTCCGTAGCGAGAAAGCCAACAGAGAGAGAAAGCAATTAATGTTAGAATAGATCTTCAGCAGAACGAAGAGACCATGCCACCATCATATTTGCATCATTTTGGCCATTTCCAAGAATGTCTGAATGCCGGATGCTGGATGACAATACATGTGTATGTGTCTCCTCAATAGTTTTCCATCGTTCGGATTGTGGCTCATAATGTGGGCTACTCGTAATCATATACTGTAGCAGTTATTAAAACCGAACCATGTTGCTTCTTTCCATTTATCTTACTTGTTTCGCCATTTTCGCTAACCAAAGCCCCCGATGTTCCGTTATTTGTGTGTAAATCACGCGAATTTAGTTGGCCCGATCGCCTTAATGATATAAAATAACGGCAAGCACAGCCATTGCAGGCCGGCCCATGGCAACATTAATATAAATTATTTTTTCATTTGTCAAACGACGCGCCCTGAGGCCCGGGGCCCACTAGTTGGCGGGCGCACAGTGCGTAATAGAATTCCCATTGCCGTTTGTGCCTTGGGAAACTGTTTTGCATCCCCGCGCCACTTTCGGGTCGGCCCGAGCCGCCAGTTGTGCTGGTGTGCGAGAAAATCTGGCAGAAAAAAGATTTTCCACGCCATGAAGTGCGCCAACAAATTGGAAAACTTTTGCGGAAAACCCCGCACAAACCGGTCGGCCGGTCAGTGGCGCTCGGCATTCGGAACACTTCCGGAGTTCCGTGATTGTGTTTCACGTTATTACATTTCGGGCCCGCTCGGTGACGGGATTGCACATGCACAAACCACCGAGCCGAGTGCCGAGGCGATGAGTCGCCCTTTGTGGTTTCCGTGATGCCTTCTTGGGAATAAGCATAAAATAAAATAAAATAAAGCGAAAACTTTGGAGATAACTTCATTTGGTTGGTGGAACAAAATTTTCTCAATCTTTTCCCGCCGAGACTGTGGCTGTGTGTGTGTGTGCGGGCCCGGAAAACGGATTTTAAATTTCGCCAACACCCGAACGGAGCCCCGGTTTCGGGCTGCTTCCGTGAAGCATGATTTATGGTGTGCCCGCCTTCCCGCCCAACTTTCTAATGAAAGTGTTTCGCCCAACACTAATGCGTAATGAAATCATTCGGAAAGGGGCCATATTTTTCTGATAAGCGCCCTGATAAGAGTTGGAAAAGAGGTCACGCGGAAAACCGCGAACGAAAGTGGTGCAATTTAGAAGAAATTATGGTCCGGGAGTGGTGATACCATCGGTGGGATTGGAAAATTACATCGAGTTAAACTAACAAGGAAATGGTTCAACGAGCCGCAAAAACATTCATTTATTAATTTAAAGTTGAATTAAATAATACTTTCAAGCTAGAACATAACTTTAGACTTAGAACAAGTAGGTTGATAACGATAATCCTTTGACTAGTCTTTATATATTTCACTAAAAATATACCATAATATTGCTTCGCTCCTCTTCAAACAATAAAACTTGCAACTTTGTGTACTTTTTGCAGTACGGGACCACTCGGTGCGACTGGAGCTGCCGGATGATGATACGTTTTGCAGTTTTCTTTCGTCCAATTCCGTGTCGCGAATGCGGAACGTACGTCTGTGACGAGCATTCCTCCGTAAGCTTTAACATCGCTCATATTCCTTCCGTCGGTTCACTTCAATCCCGGCCGTTCGCGGATCCGGAGTCGGCCCCATATGCACACGCTCCGCACATCCAATTGTCTCGCTTATAATGCTAATATTATGCAAATTTTCAAAATTTCACTTACGCTGCTACCTACACGCGCGGCCGCGCAGAACCGGATCGCAGCCGAGACGGGAGCGATTGAGTGACAGCGTGTGACGGCCATAACTGGGCGACGAGTAGGAAAAACGGGAGGCAATAAAAAAATTGGCTCCTTGCATCCGATGCCTTGCAATCACTAATTTTCGCACCCGAAGAAGCGCCCGCCGAGCGGCCGAGTGAAGACGTTGCCAGCAGCAGCAGCGGCGCTGAGCCGAGAGTTGGCAAGGACAAACTCGTTAGGCGATGTGGAAAAATGGAAGCATTTAAAAACTGATGTCGACGATATTCCGCTTCCTGCAACAGTTTTTCCGTGTTTTTTTTTTCGTGCTCTGAACGAAGTTCTTCGTGGCTCCGTTCTTATCGTTCACTTTGCGCACTGCCAGAATGAAATTGAAAACTAAAAGGAAAAGTTGTGCGCCATTGTTTTACAGCGCGTCGCGCAGCCAGGGGAAATTTGGCTGGCGAGCTTATTTCGCGCCCAGACGAAACGTAAATAAAAGCGCCCGAAGATGCCGTTACCGTTCGAAATGAGGGTCTTGCGGAGCGTTTTTTTTTTTCGCTTGCCGTTTTTCTCCTTTGCCAGGCAGCTTTTTTTGCTGTCTTTCTGAGCAGCACTTTTTTGCGCTGTCTGTTGTTCACTTTCTCAATTCTACACTTTTTGACTCCTTCATTATACAACCTCTTTACGGCTGTGAATTAAATAAATTCGAAGCGAAAGAATGGGAAGCATTTTCCTGCTTTCCAATGCTGTTAGTTAGAACTTTTTCATTCAGCCAAAACCGTTCGTCACCGAGGCACACAAAAAAAAAGACGGAAAAGTTGTCCGTTTTACATTCTTTTTGTTTTGTGCGATGACAATTTCCAGCAACCAATCAGCAAGACATCGCGCGTCGTACAACGCGTCGGGTGCCACCTTTGAGTTTTCGCGCCCGGCCTGGCCCGGCCCGGCCCCGGGGAGGTTATCTACGTGGTGAATCTGCACAACATTATCGCAGTCAGTCTAGCGTAAGGTTCCGACGCCATTTTTTTGTTGTCGCTGTTTGAAATCCACTTTCGCGCGGCCGAAAAAACTCCGTCTTTTCTGTACAGTTCTAAAGCGCGTGGGTCCACGCATTAAACTTATTAATTTCATTACACCCGGAAATACGGTCGCCAAGCGCTCCAACCAGGATAATGGATGCTGAATTTTGCATTCTGGCCCGGAAATGCAACAAAAAAAACCCCCCGGCGGCACTTTTTATGCGCTCCACTATGTCCTGGCTGCCCATAAAACCGACCCTATCTTGTAAATGGGCAAATGATTCCACGCGGCGCGCGCGCGAGTGTAAAAGCGTTGCAAAATGATAACCAGCCACATTATGATGGCCTCAGCTGGCTGGGCAGGGGCCACACTTTTACGGCCCAGCCGTCAGTGGTGGGCCGAAAGGATGACAAAATAATTATGCTCGGTCTGGACCCAGTTTTTTTTTTCGGGAAGAGAAATTATGCTTCTTTCCGCCGGCTTGCGAGCGAGAAAGTGGGCACAGGCCGGCTGGCCATTGTCTCATTTTTTGCACCGAATTAACAGAGTGATGTCTCTGAAATGCGTAAATTTTCGAAACGAACCTATCGTAAATTTCGCAAAGTGTAAGTCAATCCATTTGCAATTTAACGAAAAAGCGGTGCTCGCTAAACCTTAGAGTGAAATTCAACTAACATATTTCACAGAAGAAAAGAGAAAGAGAGAGGTCTTAAACGTTTCGATACGAATTATTATTGTTACACTCGGGATCGTCTGGTTGACTCGCTTGAAATATGGGTTCTGCGGTTTCGGACGGTTCCGTCCGGCCACCATAGCCTGACCATGTGGCCTGAAAGGCTAGCAATGGGGAGCGCGCGAGAGAGATATCTACAGCAAAAACATAAAAACAAAACCTTGCAACTCACAGCATAACACAAGTTTATGTTCCACGAGCCACGCGGCCCAAGTGGCAGTCTGGACCATGTTTCTTGCTGCACCGGATTGCACTTGAAGAGATGCACCCACAGAGAGAGAGAGGGGAAGAGAAAGCGAAAAAGAGATAGAGACCACAAAACCAAAGTCGTTAATTCTTTTCTCGGACCATATTTTATCAATCCAGCACGGCACGGCACGTCCCGGGCAGCCGCGCCACCTCCCGATAACACGGAAATCATAACTCATAAATGGAACCGGAAGAGCGGAAGCCAACCCGACCGGACTTCCAGAGTTGGAGAAGCGGCGAGAGAGACATTCCGCAGCACCAAACACGGGTTAATTTGTTGATTTATGGCACCCCCCGGCGCAGGACACAGGAGCAAATGTTGTGCCGCTCGAGAGGAGTGAGCCGGAAATGGGTACCTTGTTTTACAGGACGATGTACCCGAATCGGTGGGTATTCCAACTCCAATTATCCTTTTGCCAACGTTTGGAAAGGCTCAGGCCAGAGTGTCTTAAGATAAAGAGTAATGCCACTGCTACGCCTTGTCTCGCCTAATGAACCAATCATTCTTCTAATCTCTTTGATGGCGACAGCTTCAGCGCCCCCTGGTGGTCGGTGTGTCCCGGGGTCGCTGCGTCGCCAACTGTGGTGGTGTGGATGGCAAATGAGTAAATAATTGGCAGCACGTGCATGGGGCGAAGTTTCGCCAAAGAAGCTCGAAGCCGTACCGAGGGCCTAACACGAAGGCCCGAAGCCCAAACGGCCCATACGCTACGGCATAAACGGTCCATAACCCAGCCGGCCCATCCAGACGGATCAGGCACAGCCAGCGGTACCCCAGCAGGACTTCATGAATGTTGCATGAAATCTCCACCGAACGCATCATCCTCACCACGCCACTGAAGACCGAGCCCGGGAGATCTTAGGGATATTGATGGACCGAACGAACCGCGCCACGTTGTCCAGTAGCCCATCGAACGGGCCCAACCTTCGGCATGTGAGTAATGAAGTGGCAGACTTGAAACGACAACCGAAACGTCGACGACGACGTCCGAGCCTGGGTCAGGGCTCGAGAATGTTAATCTCTGGTGTATCATGTTTCAGCAGACGCAACGTATGTGGCCTACCAATCATCGGTTGCCTTCGTCGTCGGCCCAGCCTGGAGTCGCTGGACAAATCTGGATTTTCGACCGCGCCTGTCGACAGTCTAGACGGGCTGCATTCAAATGTCGTTTCTTCGTCGCGCTCAAGTTTGCCTTCTTCGCCCACCTACGGCCTTTTTAAAGTACCCGGTGGCGGCCCCGAAATGACTCCTAGCAGCGCTCCAAAGGGCGAGCTTGACTGAACCGCTTGACGGCCGTTGTTTTTTCGTCCAATTCCGACTTTAACCGCTACCGAAACGGCTGACCCGGTGGTCTGTGTGTATCTGTAGTGTTCTAATCACGATCAATTTTCGTTCAATCATCTCCCGGCTTCCGGTCGGTCGGGACAACAGGCCAGGAGGACCACCTGACTCGGTCACCTAAGGTGCGTAATTGAATTTTCAAACCAATTTAGGGGATCATCGCACAGCCCCAGCTCCCTATAGCAGGTGATAAATTGTGGTTACACTGAAGGGCACCGGTCCCCCATGGCACGGGGCAGCTCTCTAAACCATCATTATCCGGTCTAAGGCAACGTTGTTCGGGCCAACTTTGAGCCAAAGGTAACAATATCTTTTTTGGCCATTTTCGACCGTCGGAATCGGTGCGGGATTTTCGAGAGGAACACAGCAAAAGTTGGTTTCCGTGTAATGTGTTGGTTCTTCTCTGGGTTGGGGTTCGCAAGATCCCCAGCTCCGTACGGGACGGGAGTGGACTGTTGCCATTTTGCAGCTGCTACCCAAGCAATGATGCAACCCGGCGACTGCAACCCAGGTTACGTGCACCGATTGTCGGATTTTTAAGTAGTTGCTACCCTCATGCGATGGTGTTACAGCTGGAACCTCCTCAGGAACGCCGGAAGGTATGGTCTTATAAAGTCAGTAAAATTAAATAAACTTAATGAACGATACGTCTCATACGGCATTAAAAAGGCTAAGGGTTATGCTCACAACTATGAAACGTTGCTTTGGAAGATCAACTAACAACACTTTGTTTAATCAGAATAAATTCTTGTAAACGACCTTAGCTATGACGTTATCCATCGATAAGTTGATTGCTTGCCAGCCAACGTTGCATTGCAGCAGGAGTTGATCGAAAAAGTCTTGGTTAGCCGTGGTCATTGAAAAGTTCATAAAGTATTTGATAAATATTTATGATAAAAAAATATAAGAAGATTGTAAAAATATGTTTTTTTGATAAACATAGATTTCATCCTGTGATGACCTGTGTTAAGCCTGTTTGTGTTTGATTGTCTCCAGTGTACTGTTATCCTTTGTATGAAATTCTCCGGCTGTTAAACCGGCTTACGTAGTGAGACTTGAAAAAATACGCTTTTTACGGACCAATTCTCCTACACAGTCCAATTCCTATTTCACTATTCTCACTCCTTGGACACATCGTTATTATTAGGCCGTCGTTGAAACGCTATTACGATTTGTCCGAAAATCCTCCAGAACCGAGTTGCGATCCTCGCCGACGAAACGTCCTCGTTCCCAAGGCCGGCCGTGTTGGTCAACCTATTTCGCCCATGTCCCATGGCCGCTAGAGGTTTATTTTCGTCCTTTTTCGGGGCGTTACGCCGAAATCCTCTTACGTTGCCGTTGGCCTCGCTCACTGGTCCACTTGTTCAAATTCGATACGACCAACGACATTTTATTTCACACGCGCGCGGCCATGGGATTTCGCTTCAAGATTGCCCTCCTAATGCCCGGGTCCAGGACAAGACACCAGGCAAGCTTCCATCAGGTTCCAGGACATTTTCGGTCCACCGATGCGACGAGGACGTTCCGAGGAGCGACGTTGGTGAAATGAAATATTATCCGACAATCGTCCGCCGCCTCCCGGACCGAGTCCTTTCGTGGTACGGTGTCAAGTTCCCAGCGATCGCGCTGCCCGGGGCCGAAAGCTCATTTGTGGATGTCCTCGGTCGGTCGCCGTCTTGTTGATGCTTTTCCATTTTTCTTTTTGTCTCTCGGCCACAATGTCATCATCGGTCAGGTTCGGGTGGTGTTTCTTCCGGCCCAATCGCCAACACCAGCTATTAGCTCACAATTTTCACAATCTCTGATAGCTCATCAGTGGCTGGTCTAGGGACGAGTCTTTCTGGGTCGTGTGAAAGCTGGGCCAGTGATGGGACTTTTCGTTGTTGGCCTTGTCCTCCGAAGGTAAAGGATAGCAGGCCCCGGGCAGCGGCCTATTAACGCCAGAATCAGAACCGGGCTCGATGCGAGCTAGTGTCTCAAAATTTCGCTCGCCGAACTGGGCTGCGCAGAGAACCGTTTCTCGCATTTAGCTGGCCCCCCCAGGGGGTAAAAGAGTCCCTTTTTCGGGACTGACCTACCTACTTTACGCTGCACTGGCTGCGATGCAGAAGAGAAAATACGAAGCACACGTGCGTACGGGAACTGCTGAAATACAGAAGTGCAACCGAAACGCAACCATCGATGTTCGTCCGGATTGAAGAGATCTGCGTGCGAGTGTGCCAGACGACGATTCTCCGTCCCATTTGCTCCTTTCTCATCTCGTCCACTTTACGGGGCCCCGTATTCCCTATCTGGAAGTGGCATAAATCTTCTTCGACGGACAACGGAGAAAACGAAGAACCGACTTCACTTCAGCAACTTCCCAGCGGACCTGGAACGGCCTTTGCTGTCCCGAAAAAAAGGCTGGAATATTTGGGAAAAAAACCTGGAGTCCCACGAATGCAAGTGAACCCTACAGCGCAGCCAGAAAAAAAACCCAGAAAGAAAGAGAAGAAACACACCGAAAGAACCGAGAGCGATTAAAATCTCCCAGGACACACTCCCAGGGAGCCGCGGGAAGACCTCAACTCGACTCGATGATGATGAACTCGGCCGGCGAGACGAAGGGCGGAATGGCGAAGTTTCGGAGAGTGCACTTTCGCGGTGCATTCGAGGTCAGGAAGGAGAAAGAAAGGCCAAGAGCTAGTTTATTTTTTTTTTAGTTCGATGGTTATGTTTTCATCGCGTCAGTCTTTTTTATTTCGAAAACCACGATTTAATGAGTTCATTTGTTTTAATTCGCAGTTGAGGGCGCCCAACCCTTCTTGGCTGGCGGATTGGCGTTGCCCTCGGCGCTGCCCTCCCATCGGTCGACCCATTAACCAGTCATTCGAAACTCGCTCTCAGTTGCGCGCTATATGTTTCGTGGCTGGAATCGCTTGGCGGATGCCTCAGCCCTCAACGGCCGTTGAGCTGATTAGCTTGTGACCCGCATTCGTTAGAGCCTCCTCGTCACCGAGGTCCTGGTGGAGACCCTGAAACCCCGATGGATCCGTTCCACTTGGAGCACAGCTCCATCAAGTAGTTTTGCTGCTTCCCGGCATCCCGTTGAATTCCCAGAGCCCGTTATCCGGACGCAAAACCCTCAGCGCTCAAAGATCGGACACCGGAATGGGGGTCTCGTAGATGTGCTGCTGGAACTGGTGCTGCGGGGACGCCTTCGTGGCGTACGTTTGCTGGTAGTTGCACGTGTAGATGTTGTAGTTCGGCTGATGGTACTCGATCTCCGGGTACGCTTTGGCAAACTCCAAATCTTTCTCCTCCTTCAGCGCATTTCGTTTGTTGTGCCACTCGGGGCCCCCCAGCACGTCCACCAGTCGATGGCGCAGACGGTACGCCACGAGGATGAAGGTGGTAAGGGAAGCGGCAGACGCCACCAACACAGCGCCAACCACCGCCCGATCTTTCGACGGCCGCAGATGACAACCAAGCAGCTCGGAGCTGATCTCCCGCAACGGTTCGCCCGCGAACCGGTCCGGGTACTGACAGATCACCTGGTTCTGCTCCGTTTCGATCGGTTTGGCACGCAGGAGATCCTTCATCCAGCGCATGTGACAGTTGCACGCCAATGGGTTGCCGGACACGTCAAAGTTACGCAGTTGCTTCCACGGCAGCAGCTCCTCCCGGAACGTCCGGATGGCGTTGTCCCGCAGGATAACGTTGTCGATGTGCGGTAGCCCAGCGAAGGCTCCTTCATCCAGCTCGGCCAGCAGCCGGTTCGAGGCGATCACGATCGTGTCCAGGTTCGGATTGGAGGCGAACGCTCCGGATTGGATCCGCTGCAGATTAAGAGCGCCGGAGATGGAGACTTTGCGCAGGTTGGCCAGCCCAAAGAACGCGCCCTCCGGGACGGTGTCGAAGTCGTTCTGTCCGAGTGCCAGTTCCTCGAGCCGGGTCAGAATGCTTAGTGCGACCGTGGGCACCTTCAGCAGATGATTGTCCGAGATGTCCAGGGATCGTACGTTCTCCAGACCACGAAAGGTATCGATCGTTAGGTTGACGAGCATCGAACCGCGCACATCCAACCGGCGCAAGTGCTGCAGTCCTTCGAAGGCACCGGTCTGTAGCTGGTAGAGCGTGTTCAACCCCAGGTACAGCTCGGCCAGCAGTCGGAGCGGCTTGAAGGAGGGCGTCGGAATGGTCTGGATCGCATTATCGTCCAGATGCAGGATGCGCAAGCTCGTCAGCCCCTCGAACGCGTCCGGGTGCAGCGAGCTGATCTGATTTTCCCCCAAATTCAGCTCCTCCAGGTTGGGCAGCGCAGCGAACAAACGTTTCGTCACACCTTCGATGAAGTTTCCGCGCAGATTCAACACACGCAGATCGCCCATACCGGCGAACGTCTTGTTGCCGATCGACGAGATCTTGTTGTTGTTCAGGTGCAACTGCAGCAGCCGGCGCTGGTACATGAAGATGCTCTTCGGGATGCCCAGCAGATGGTTGTAGCTGAGGTCCAGCATCGTCAGCTCGGTGTAGAACTGAATCGACGAGTCGATCGCCTTGATACGATTGAACTTGATCACTAGTCGCTCGATGGCCGGGTTCAGGGCGATCGGCAGCACATCGAGTTCGCCCTCGCCGCACGTCACGTGCAGCTTCACATCGTCACAGACGCACCGACTGGGGCAGTAGGCCGCGGCCCTGGCCTCGAACGGCGCGAAAACACTGCACAGCATCACGAACATCACCAGCACGTTCATTTTGGGCACAGCCATACTGGACAGACTATCTGGAAAGCGATCACCACGTCGGAGAACCGGTTGATTCGAAAAAGATCTCTAAACTGAACTCTGAACCGGCCGGTCTCTTGGTTTTAAGGGCTCGATCGGAGATCTTGAGATCTTCACTCTCTCTCTCTTTCTCTCGCGAGAGAGAGCACTCACACACTCACGCAAGAACTCACTCTCCCGTTTCCGACGGATCCTCTCTCGACACGAAGGTGATCAAAGAATGGAGAAGAAAAGAGGATCGAATGGGATTCCGTTTCGGTTCTCTCCTTTCCACCGTTTCTATGCTCGCCGATGCATTCACGGCAGCATAAAGCATCTTCCCATACGATGGAAATAGAAATCCCAAGGAAACCAATTCAATGCGATCGGCAGTAAGGAGACACGGGACTCTGTCGAACTGCATCGTTCCGCGCATAATTCGACGATTTACAGTCCGCCGGCGATCGGTGCACCTGCGAGGCCGGCGTCGTGACGCGACATTGTAGACAAATGCAAACGAGAGCTACTGGCACGAACCATTACGATGATGAGACATTGTACGGAAGATTGGTTAGTTGTCTTTTAATTTAAAATTCTAAAATAACCCGACTCATCTCCAGATGTACTCCAGAGCTGCGAGCTGGGATCGCTTGGTTATTCCGGACACTCGTACTGCTTCGTGGGCACCGTACTAGAACTTCGGTAGAACGCCACAGAACGGTTGCCATCCAGTTAAACGCCGGGCAGTCGGCATCTTTTTGGGGCCTCTTCGCCGGGATGAATAATTCATACGATTCTCCGAGCCACCGAACTGGGTGTCCCCTCGTGTGTGTGTGTGCCAAGGATTCCTGCGTCATCCGGCCGCCACTTGTGCGTCCTTTTGCTGTCCTTTTTTCGTATCCGTCGTTTCCAGCGTCGCGCATCAAGTCAAGTGTCTGGGCTTAAATCGACTTTTGAGAGTCGACCGTCAGAGTATCATTGTTTTGATTTGATGATGCCGAACCCACCTCCGGCACACGGGGCATCCTTTCCACGGGCTCTGGGTCTGATGACGGGCGCGGCTCTGGGGAGATCAGTCCTGTCAGATAAGCGCTCCGAGTTTCACACTTTACCTCTACTCGATTTATACTTTAGCGCTCGTCTAGCGCTTTCCAGAAGTTATCCTGAAGTCCTCTCGGTTGTTAGTTCTCCTTTCGCACCTCGCAAAGCAGCGTGGCGGTGTTAATTGAAGTAAAACAAAAGTCAAGGCTCGTCGTACACACGTTGCCCGTTGTGTACTTGGGTGAGCACTTGAGCCCGCGAGTTTTAAGTTTCAATCGAATCGCTGCACATAAACACACGATCATGCTGGGTAATTGTATCGCCTCGCTGCGTAGCTGACCGAACGTTTGCTGGAGAGTCGGACCCCACGGGAGACTCCTGGAGTGTTAGCAACAGAGACAGGTTCGCAAATGTGCTGTGTCATAGAGTTTTATTAAAATATGTTTTCTCTCCTCTGATGGAGGTGCCTTTTTATCGCTGACTGTTTTGTACACAAAACGTCACAGAAAAGAATTCCCGCTTAGATCGGGGGGATAAAGCAACACGAAACCCAAAACCAACAAACACGGTTTAAGTAGGCGATGCTTAAGGGCTTGACGGTTTATCAACATCAGCAACAATCTGACGGCCGACGGCGAAATGAATTTAAAAATGAAACCGAAGAAGTAAAATAAAAAACAACAGTGTAAAATGAGAGTGTAAAATAGTTAAAGAGTGAAAAGAACAATGTTTACTTTCATGGTGGTTAGTCGATTGATTATATTTTACCACGAACATGTTTAACTAGTATCATGCTGGCACTAGTTCTGTTTGGAGGTTATTTACAACTGTTTATATTTTAATGAATAAATAGTCCTGATGTTTCCATGCGCCCAACGGCATTAAAAATGTAAATGTCATTAGAATGCATATCACAAACGTCCATTTTTTGCTTCACTAAGTTTACAGTTCTATTTATTTTAAAGCGAAACCCCAATAGTTGAGCTCAACGCAGAACGCTCTCATTCAATTCATCTTCGTTAGTCGATCAGACCTATTGATCGGCAGGTACCGGAGGCTGACAAATGTGACCACCAGGGTGATTAGTACGTCTATTGGTCCCAACACTTTCGACCGTTTTCCCATAACTCCACAGGCACTCGGCCGTATATGGCACGGCGCTGGCAGCCCACCGTTTGATCGTCGGAAGACCTCGCGGTCGGGAAATAAAAATGTAAATTTTACATCACTTTTGGGAGGAATCCAATTAATTAAACTCACTTCCCCGTGCGCGTGTGGTTAGATCCGAGGGAGGTAAATCGATATGTGGCCGAACGCCGGGTTTTTTTCACATTCCGAGCCCACCCGGTAGAGCAGAACGGGGCCGGTTGAAACAACGGATCCATCCGTCCGCGGCCACCATTCTGTGGTTTCTCTCAACATACGCACACGCTAGGCAACTAGACCTACTGCAAGGGGTCCGCCCCACACGGTATGCCTAATTAAAAACGCATTTCCTCTTCCAATATGCTAATTTGGGATGCATGTTAGAGCCGGCCCGTCAACCGCGGGCCGCGGGACAGTGATAACCGTGGCGGATTGTCGAGTTTGGCAGCGTCAGAGTGTCGTTTACTCCACAAAAAATGGGTCTCCTTTGGGCGGGTCTCCCGAAAGACAAAGATCGGTCGTTAGAAGCCGGAGGGCCGCAGGGCTGGGGAACCGATTCCCCGACAGATAGATGAAACCCCGGTTGGGCCCCCGGCGGTTAACCAGGAAATCCAAAACGCCGTGCCCGATGGAAGGACGTCCTATGTCGGCTTGCAGAGGGGTTTGCTAGGAGGTCCCATGGGTAGTGGCGACCGATTTCAACGCAGAGAACGTGACGCGTCTTACGGAGAATGAAAAATGACTCCCCGACAAACGGCGTTCCTTCGGGGTGTCTCTCCGGAGTCCGGGGACAGAAGCTCCCTCCGGGGTCTCTAGCACGCTCTAGTCCTCTAGTCCAAGACGGATGGCTGTGGGCTTCCCAGGTCAACCCGAAAAATTATTGATGGCCAGTTTTGTGGACGCCTCTCAACATTACACTTCCGCCCGGCGTAACCGGGCCCCAAACAACTGTTGAGCAAGAACGTGTGCCAGAAGCATGACGTTTCTTGGCACACCCGAAGAACAAAGAACCCCCCACCGAAGGTGCGCAGCCCGTTTCACCTGCTCCAGGCCCGATCCACCGGGGCCGTCAACGGGGAATAAAACGGTTAACAAATGTAATTAAAAATTATAATTTATCATGCCACCACCCGCCGCCGACGAGGCCAGCTTCTTCGCTCCGGGACCGGGGAACGCGTCATTTTTCTTGTAGTGGCGTCTAGCGGGGTGCGTTCGGGAAGATTTTGGTCAAGTATCGTGGCTTCTTCCTCTTCTACGGTCGGTCGCCGGCAAGCCACTCGTCGCTTCTGGCTGCTTAGAGAAGCGCGCGCCGCGCGCCACGGTACTCCACGGGGTCCCAATTCGGAGAGCCTCACCTCGGGCCGCTAGAAGCGGAACCATTCGAAACCGGCGCTCCTCATGGGCCTGCGTCCGATGAATGATTAAAGACCAAAAACACGGCCCGAAACTCGCAGGGTTCGATTCTTGGGCCGCAACCGCGCCGGCAGGATTATTAATTTGGGTCGGTGGCCTCAGGTTCCACCAGGGAACACGGCGGTACATCGTCCCTTATCGTCGCCATACCTGGTATTTACCGACGGACGACCACTTTCGAGGGCGCTGCAGGCGCTGAATAAATGTTTGATTTAATTGCTTGGTTCGGTCCGCAACCGCCAGCATCGGCAGCTTTCTGGTGGCCCAGGCTTCACCAACGGTTGGCCTAGTTAACGAAACGAAAGCGGTCCCCGCATCGATTATCGAACCGTCGCTGGAACTGATAGGCGTTATCATTTCTCTGCTCTGCCCAAGACGCCCGCCCGGTGATGATGATGATGGTGAGTTGGGTGAGATCGAGTTTTGGGAAGTTTATTTTGGAAAGATACGGGGTCGGTCCAATAAGACCTTTCAACAAGCCCCAGTAAGGGGCAGCATAACCAATATGAATCTTTGGAAGATTCATGATGTGGCTTTAGTTTTCCCCAACTGAACGTTACACAAGAAGTTGTAGAAGTTCCTGGCATGTTCTTCAACAGTACCTTCCTCGCTTTTCGTTTATTTCGTTTAATATTTTTCGAGAAGAGTCACCAAGCGATAAAGGGTAAATAAAAATATAGAAACAACTAACCATTAAGCTGGTCTCGTTTATTAAAAGAATGGCACATTACCGCCAAAAAGCCAACGACTTAAAGCTCCTGCTACTCACAGGATTCAATGTTAATATTCTGATCTCAAGTTTTTGGAGCTTAATATTTGGATCTTAACTGCCTCTTTCAACCCCATTCAGTTGCTAATGTGCGGACAGCCAAAGAAACTCCAATTTTTAACTGAACCTTTCATTTGTATAATGTGTCACTCTGTAGTTACAGTCTTGTAACCAGCCCGTTGGCCGTTGCCCAATTATTCCGAAGTAGGAATGAAATTTGTCGGAGGCCGAAAGACATATTTTTAAATGTATCTCATAAATATGCTTGGTTGTGGTTTAGAATTAGTACGCCGCCCCTAGGGCGCGCCATAGAAATATTGTTCATGTTGGCGTTCCAAGTTCCCGGCCCGGGGGCCAAGAAAAAGCACACGAATATAATCTCTCCCATTGAAGCATCGCTCAGCACTTCGCGCAACATTGTCACGTTCCCGGACCCGGACACGCGGATGTATGACTTCCGCATTCGTTCTGGACAATGATTTGACTTTGATAGGCATCACCCGCGAGTGGTCGCGGTCCCTTGAGAGGTTGCGGCCGGTTGCGGCAACAGTGGATTTACATTCTTGCAACACGCCCCAAACTTTCTCCATCCAGCACGGGGCCACCCGCAACCAGCAACGGGCTCATAATGAAGCACTAAAACACACCGAAACAATGGACCACTTGAGCGGGGCGTCTAAACTTCTTTATTTGTTCTACAAGTTAATTCCGAGGCACAAAAAAAAGACGGGGACCCCGCTCCACAAGACCCGGGGAGAAAAACGGTAGCGCGATAAAGAATTTCTTTTTAAACTCCGCCGATCCGGGGCGAAGACCCTGGGACCCTCCGCGGGAAGATGGGAAGATTTTCTTTCGTGCGTGTTATTGCTGCGTGCCCCTCAAAACAAACACACACACACACGCAGCAGAAGGGAAGTTGTTGTGGCGGAGTGTGGTTTGGAAAATAGGCCCGATAATAGACGGAAAAAGTATGACTTAGTTAGCATTTTATGATGTCCGGGAAAAGGGGTTCCCGTCTGGGGGGCTCTGACTTGCAGCAGCGAGACTTGCAGTTGGCTTCGCCACGCCACGTCTGACGCTGACAACAGGAGGATTATTATGTGGAACGGGAGTTTGGGGGCTCCACTGGGAGTTTCACGTGGGGGTCTCTAGGTAAGCAAACAAAGACAGCACCGCACATCCGCCCCGACGGGACCCCCGGGGGCAACTTCCGTAGATTCCGTGCGCGTTGAGTGACAGCACGCGCGTAAACTGACGAAACGCTTCATTTTCGACCTGTCCGTTTTCCGAAGCGAACCGTCGAAGCCGATCTTCTAGCCGGGCTGGCCTGGCCGCTGAAATGCATTGTCAGCTGGCCGGGTTCCCTCGGCCGGAAGTTTGACACGCGGTGCGGCCTGCAAACCGAAGGCCAAAAACGCAAACGTCAACCGGATTGCGAGGTGGCATAAATTATCGCACGAAGAAAGTACGAGGAAGACCCCGGCGTGGACACCGGGTTCTGGAGGCGATAATTATCATAAATAAAGTATAATTATGGCCAGCTTTTGTTATGATAATTGGCAGCCGATGGCCGGGCCCGACGCATTCGCATCACGGGAGAGCTTCATCCTTCGCCCGAACGCCCGTCGGATCTCGAAGGTCTAGGAGGTACCTACGAGGGCGCCCCCCTGGTATCCGTGGCTCGAAAAAGAAGGTTGTTTATTGCACCTACGCACCCCCGGCAGGAGAAAGGTAAAGGTTGTCTCTCCGTAGGAACCTCTCCGGCCAGAAGGGAAAGAAACTTCCAGGCCGTGTTTAATGGTCCACAGAAGTACCGGTGTGCAGCGTGGCGTGTGCATTCGGCGGGGCACTCGAACGTTAAATTCGTTTTTGACAACCAACCGCCGCCGAGCGCCAATTGTCCTTCAGCGCTCTGAAGGACACCCATTACCGGGACCATTTGCTGCAGACGCAGCGTCCGCGTCCGCTGGCTGGCTGCAATTTGTTCTAATTGTCTGCACACGCCACCAGCCAGGGGAACCGTGCTGATGATGCTTCCCCCGCCGAAGGTGACACACCCCGGGATGCGGGGCCTTCGGACGCAATTAGGGTTGCTAGGGACTTCCCGAAAATCCTAAAGGTCAAGGGTAACCTAACGAATCTTGCGGATTAGTATTTTTCCAGCGAAACGGTGCTGCTGTCGATAGCCATCACGATCGGCTGAGCGGAGCTTCCCGGAACCCGGGAAAATGAACTTCAGCAGCTCACTTGCCGGCGACTATCTCCCGGGGTCAGAACACGCCAAGTAGACACTTGAACGGTTCGGTAAACAAATAGTTTTGACAGATCGTGCTGTCAGTCATCCGGTCGAGAGATAGAGAGGAAGAGAGGTTGGCCGCGACCGGGGAGCTTCATTGGAAATTCCGTCAATCATGTGGAGCACCGTAGTCCGGCGGCCGTTTCCAGGAGGAAATTTATTCAAATCACCATCTCGCCGGGTCCGGTTCCAGGGGTCCGTTGCGGCCGTTAATCGAACAGCCACTCGAGCAGCAGCAGAACCCTCCCGCCCCGGGGCAGAAGTGTGAAGTGTGTGACGAGAACGGAGAACGGAATGATCACTTCAGGTCTCGATTTCGGGGATTTGTTTCTTGATATACGCCGACTCTTCGCATATCGGACGGGACGGTGATGGGCGATGAAACTCCTGGCCCTGGGCCTGGCCGCGCCAATCCGCTCGACAGCTGTGGCACCGGCCAGCGTAACTGACCGGCCAAATGTGCCGTGTGGAGCCTCACTCGTTCACTCACTCACGTCAAGCACCGACGAGCCGTTCTTGAGAGCGGGAAAACCTGTTGGATCATCGAAGTCGAGGGCCCCCGGACGATACCGAACCGACACCTGGCCCCACCAGGACCGAGTACCGACTTCCAAATCGACAGCCACTCTCGGGGCGTCATTAACATTCTTCATCTGCTGCCGTTTTGCGCCGTTTGCTTCGTGATGCCGGCAAAACCGATCGACCGGCCGGCGGGCCTCTTTGGCCAGCTTCCCGTCCCGACGCGGAATGCCGCCCCTCTGCGGCCACCGGAAGACGGTGGATTGGTTTTGTGTGTTTTCGAATTTCGGACCGGGATTCTTTTTCGTGTGTTTCGTTAATTCGCTTTTGATTTAATTTCCCTTCAAATTAATTAATCTCCCATTAATCCACTCGGCGGAATTTACATATTTATTACCCCAACCGATCGACCGACCCGGGTACGGTCGGCCGGGTCAAGCGCACGGTGGGTGACGGTTTCGACGAGGTGTTGGCAAACATTTTACGATTCGGTCCATAAAACGGCAACGGGCCACGGAGAATTGTATCACGCCTGAGAATGGTTAATCGAGTGGATTGTTCCTATCGACTTTGTTTGCAAATTGAACCTTCGCCAATCAGTTGAAAGTTTGGGTCTTACGAAGCTAATTACGCAATTCATTTAAACATTTAGAGAAGATTGAAGTCTCCGATATTTGTTTCTAATACGTAAACTAATATGTAAACTTACTTTTGGATAAATGTAAAGTTACATAGTTTAAGTGTTAGAGCCTTTACGAGCCGTTCTTATGTTAGAAACTTCGCTGGTCAAACTGATAATTGGATGATTTAAATTTAACTGTTCATTGAATAGTCAAGCAACAAACCTACACCCACTGTGCCGCATATTTTGATCCATCCAGGTCCAGAGTGTGGAACGGATTATCTCACCTTGGAAGCATCATCGTCCACCGTGCATCGTCCGCGATAAGCCTGCTGCACGGTGATCTGATCCCTTTCGGGGACCGGGGATCGCTAGCGTTTAGTGTCATTCGCGTGACACATAAAAAAGAAACAAACAAATTCAAAACTCCGTCTCCACTCCGAGCACCGATCGGTTTCGAACCGAGGGGCCGAGCTTTTTTCACACCAACCCGCCCATCAAAGAATCATTAATCCAAATTTGACATCATACCAGGCGGCAGTGACGGAACCGACACACCGGGAACCTGTGGCCGGGAATTTGAATATTCATTTGAACGCCCGGATTCCGGAGGTGGTGAATGCTCGGCCAGCTACCGAACCCGTCCACCTCCGGGGACCGCGCACGTTGTATCGAGTTTCGCCGATTAAAGCCGTCCACTTCCTCCCCCCGAAGCGCTGCTGCAAACTTCTCCAATCCGGCAATCCGGAGGGCGCAGAACTGTGGATCACAGGACGCGGTAATGCGAAGAGCGGAAGAAGCAGTACCAAGAAGAAGTTTGACCGGCGATGGGTAAAACAACTAGAAGCGACTTCGGGCGCAGATAATTACATTCTTGAGTATCGGTTTTTTTCCCTTCTTGTTTTCTACATTATTCTACACCTTCTGGACCTTCTGTGTTCCGAGGCACTTTCTCGTAAATTGACCCGGCCCCAACTTCCGAGCATGCTCGGAAGCTGGGGCCTGGGAGTGGGGCTTGAGTGGAATGTGAATATGAATATCGCTGAGCTTTGGTATGCAAATTGGCGGGCTTGATTAGTTTCGAGTTTGGGAGTTTGAAGCTATAATTTGGCGCCGCGGTCGGTTCAAGGCCCCCACCCGGCGAGCAGCATCGACCGCAGCGCTTCGCCAGGGGTCACTCTCCGCTCCGCTATGACTAATTAACCGCCGCCTGGCGGTTTGCTATCGTGCGCAGATCAATCATTAATTTAATGGGACACGATGTGGTTTTTCTCAATCCTCCCCGGAAGCCCGGGACCAAAAAAAGCGGGCCGAATCCCGATAAGCAATCACATCGCCCCATCGATAACGAACTCAATCGTGGATAATTAAGATATAAAATTCTAATCTCGTCTGAAGTGAACCAGCCGGCGGCCGGCTCGGATGTGATTGGCGAACCAAACGTCAGCAAATATTATTATTCAATAGCCTGGAAAAGGATTCACATAATCGGCCGAAGGGAAGCATAATTGAATATTCATCTGCTGCTGCCGCTGCGGCTGCTGCCAGGGAATCCGTTTTCGACTGCCATTCGGCTTCGGCGCGGTTTGCGATGATGGATACCGGGACCAAACTCGGAGCCCGAGCCCGAGTTGAGTGGATGGCGGTTGTGCGACTGTCCTACAACCGTATAATTTTTATGAGCGCATAAAAAGGCGACTAGGCAGTTGGGAGCGGATCGCCTGCCACCCAGCGGCCGGGATGTAACGGTGATGGAGAGTGATAGAGTTTTCCCTATCAAAAGCATCTCAAACGCACGCCTCTTAGGTTTCGGATGGGATTGGCCACAGTGGGACTTTTGAGCCGGCATGGGCTGAAAGTCGATAAGATACGTAAAATAAAACTCCTTATGTAGGCCTTGCCATTCCGCCATAAATCAATAGTTTAACAAACAACTATTTAATTCGACTGAGGACTGTGACCATTATAAGGGCTTTAAAAAGAAGCACACTGTTTCAAATAGTTCAGTAAAATTTTGCCCAAAAACTGGCCACTCCTTCGTCCAGTGTTTCTCCACTAACTTCTCAACGACGCAAAACATCTACGCTTCCACGGGAAAGGGTTTTCCGAGCGAATTTGGATATGTTTTTTGGGATATTAAGACCGTCCGCCGGCCGGAGTGACGAATTCGATTTTATACTCCAACCGGCCGATCCATTAGACACTTCCTCCGGCTCTGGCGTTTCTCCTTCGGCCATGCTGGAGGGCATAAAATCTTTTTACGATACTCGGCGACTACATTTTTCATCGTCAGCGCGGCGCGTCACACAATTTCTAAATTGTTTCTTGACGACGCCCCCCACACACACACAAAACTGGGTGAGATTTTCCTCCTAAAAAGAAAAAAGAAAATAAAATGCACAACCGATTTTGGCTCGCAACCCGGCACACGCACGCAGCATCGGCACTCCGGTTTGTTTTCACTCCATTTTTTGCCTTTAATTCATTTTCGAATTACTTCCGGTTCCGGATCGGTCGGGAGGTGGCGCGTTAAAATTCAAAGCATAGCTTCCGATTTTCCGCGGCCGGGAGATTTCCTTCTTTCCTGTGCCCTCTCCATGCGGGAATGGGTGCCTAAGAAAACAGACGGAGATAATCTCCCGCGATGCACGTAGCCACGAGGTGTTGGCGAAGGAAAAATTTTAATTAATCGACGTCCGAGTCGAGGGAAGAAAAAACCCAGAAGATGCCGGCAAAGGCGCTCCATCGATCGCGAACGGAACAGAACATAACGGGCTGCTGCTATCGGGGTGCCTCGGTCCGAGAGCAGATGGAAATTCATACTCCACCGGGTCCGGGATGGGTGAGCAAATGAGCCCTCCGCTGCTGGACGGTGAATTTAGATGGAAAAAGTTTTATTTGCTTTTCGCCAAATGCACCATATATAACCCTTTACGAGACGTACGTGCCGCGCCTGACGATTCGCTGGTGCTGGTCCGGGCCGCTGATGATCATCGTCCGTCCGTCCGTCGGTAGCCATCGTGAAGGTGTGATTTTTTTTACAGCCAAAGAAAAACGGAACGGCCACTCTCCGCCGGCCAGAAACGGGGCTTGCAGTTTTATGCTCTCCGCTTCCAGCGCCGTTTGGCTTCCTGAATACGAAAGCGTTCAAACTCGAACACTCGGCTGGCCCGATTCGCGGCGCTGTGTGAATTGATTTATTGCAAAAACACCGAACGGATTATTATAATTCTTGTAATACGGGGCCCGCCAGAGCCAGAGGTTGGCCCCCTGCCGTGCTGGTCGGTCGGTCGGTGGCCACGCTGATAAGCGGATTATCTGCAGCGGGGTCCCGATTATGCTTCGTTCGCGTCCGGCGGGTCAATTAATTCCATCGATCGACCGTTCCGACCGGTCGAACCGAAGAAAGCTAATTGGCCACTGCGGTGCGAGGCTCACACTCATACGGAGCATAGGTGCTATAAACCTTCGCCTTATGATTGGCTGCCTTTTTTTTACGCTCCCTGGCCTCGGCCACCGAAGAAAGGTGACCCGAACGCACCGGGCACCGGGACCGGGCACAGTGAAATGATATTTATTTTACCCTCTAATGAGTGTCGTGCTGTGCCGGTGGCCACGCCACACAACATATCATTAGTAGCTTTATGGCATACCGATGCTTATCTATGGGCGGCGGCCTCGGGAGGCCCACGGAGGATTAGCCGGCACGCCAGGGCGTGCGTTCGTGACGCCGGAACAGCCGGGTGTATTGAAATGCAAATATTGCCTCACCGTAGGATGGGTTGTGAACATTTCAAACCTTCCCGTCCGTCTTGGAGACGTGTGCTTTCAAACAATAAGCCGAGCGCGCCGGGCGGACCTGCGAAAGAACCGGCGAAATTAATTCGCTCGCGCAAGCGCCACTCGGCTTGGCTGGCGAAAATAAAGAAGCATGTTTTGGAGGAAAACCTTGCATGATCCGCCGGGCGCGGGCGAAAACATGTTTTCGTATCTAACAATTGGCATCTGGGGGGCTGCCAGGAGGTTCAGGCAAACGAGCTTTATTTATGCTAATGATACCCATTTTGATACATGACGGGTTGGGCCAAGACTTTAACCAAGGCTTCTTGTTGAGTACGATAATATAATCTGATTAGTATTATTATTGTCGGGCGGGTTGGCTGAAGGGAGTTTCAGGATTTATTAGTCTTCCGACAGTATTTGGTAGAATGAATGCTAAATTCTAACACAAACAACAAGCGAGCAGGATGAGCCATTTAAAAACCTTATGTTGTGCTAAGCTTTTGAATAATTTAGCAAAATGTGTAACAAAAAGAATTGTTACAAAATGTTTATAATATTCGGCTTTGAAAATCAAATTGATCACCGAGCGAATTGATCGGTATGCATTGACGAAAAGCAGAGCCCGAATCGAATCCCTATATTGACAAAGGATATATTTTAAATTTGTGTAAATAAAAACCAGCAAAAAATGGATCGAAAACGGACAGGACAGGATCGAATGGAGGACACAAAGGTGGATCGGTATTGTTTTACTTTTTTTCCTGCTCCCATCAAACCCATTCGGCGCGTGACAGGTTCGAACAATCAAAGGAATACCGGTTTGGTGTACACACACGCGATGTTTGCCGATCGGTGAGCCACACGCGGTTAAGCTGATTGACGCTAAAGCGCGCATCAATCAAATGAATAATTCACATTCACTCCAGAGAATTCGCATAGCCCAGGAAAGGCCGCCGGGCCCTCCCCTTCTATGTTCCCCACGTAAGCCGTTCAATGTTCGCCGAATTCGGCGATTCGTTGTGCCCGAAAGCGCGAGCATTAGCCATCGGCAGCCGGCCGGCCGGCCGGCCTCGATGACTAGCATAACAATAAACAATCCCAGCAATCCAAGCAATCCCAACAACCCGAACATCCTAAACCCGATGACAATCAACAGGATTCGGGTTTGTCATGGGTCCTCTTCTGTCGCTCGCTCGGTCTGACAGGCAACCCACGGGGGGGGTCGGGTGCGGGGTCGGGAGCTTTGCGATCGGCCAGCACCAAAGGGTGAAACATAAAATCACTACATAAAAGGCAGGTAGTGCGGATCCACGGCAGGACACATTAATTTATGCATCGGCGTAAAAATAACATTCTCATGCACCGGAGCACCCGGTCCCGGTCCGGGCTGCATCTGGCACTGATTTTGTTGTTGACCTGATCCTCTGCTTCCACCGAACTGGAGGCAAAAAATACCCTTTCTCCGCGTGCCCGGGGTCCTCACGATGTCCTTGTGGGTCCATTGTGTGCGAAATCGGTGAAATCATTCATATTCGTTTATGCTCCCGAACGAAGCCAAGCGGGTTCGGGTTTTGGGCCGGCTATTCTCGCCAGGCCCCTGACCATCTGACGGGTTCCGTGCGAGGCCGGATGGCCGCGTGTGGAAAATTAAAACCAAACACCCGGACCCCGTGAATCCTGTCGCAGCATAGGCGGCGTGTGGGAGCGACCCGGGGACGAAGAAATACATTTTGGCTAATCCAAAATGCAAAACAAATGCACACAAAAGAGGCAGGTGAGGTTAAGCTTTGCGGTAAACCTCCGGCGGCCCGGAGGATGAGGATCCAAGCAACATGCGAGGGTCGAGTGAAAAAAAAATGGAAACGAAAAATACATGGCACAGAAAAAAAGGTCACCCACTCGGACCCTACCTCGGGGAGGGTGCGTTTCAAGTATCCGGCCCGTCCGCCCGAACCGAAAGGATTAATGAAGTGCATATTGTTATTTCTGTAGCCGATCCGGGCGGCTTACCGGAGCCGGACTCTGGTCGCACGACACACCGAAGCCATGGCCGACGAAGACGGAGGACGAAGCCTTCTGCTTTTGTTGGAATCCGGCGAATCCTTTTTTTCGAATCCGTTCGCGCAGCATAAAAGCGGTGCTGGTGGTGGGATCAGATAAAAACTCGGGCTCGGACTCGGAATCGCTACAAGCGACCGCGGTGTGTCGGCCCCCGGGAGCAGGTGGTCTGGAATCTTATGTTTCTGGCAGCTTTTGCCATTTTTTCTGCGTGCTTTTTGTATTTTAATTTGTTTTGTTTCTCCGCCGGACACCACTGGACTGGCCGCCTGTGATGTGATGGCCAGCATCGGCCGGCCGTTCCACCTCCTCCTCCGGTTCGCACGTCGGGATATGTTTTATGTTACTTTCTGGATCCGCTTGCTTCGGCGAACATAGCGATAGCCACGGACAGATAATGCGCCCAGAGAACGCCAGACAGACGGAAGTAATGTTAATGTAAGTTGAGAGTGTAGCCCGTTTGCGGGGCCCGGCACATAAGATAAGGTCCGGTGCCGTCGAGCCGCCCATATCCGCTCACCAAATCAGTTTTCCTTTATTTCACTCCTTTTTCAGTCCACTCCGCGATGGGGGTGTTTGGCCGACATTCCTCAGCGAGGCGCAGATTTTTGACAGCGATCCCACCAAGCTGCCGAGCTGTTCCGCTGTTTGAAGTCCATCCGGGGGAGCCCCCCGGGGCAAATGGTTCCGTTTTTCGAAGTTCGCACGATAGGAGCATAATTCGCTCGGCAGCTGCTCGGCGGCGGCCACATTTTGGCGTCCCGAAAGATGATTCGAAAAATCGACGATGAACCATTGGCCCCCGAAAACCGGATGCACCTGCGGTGTCGATGCACGCAGAGAGTGTCTGTGGATTCTCATTCGTGCGCGCCGTTTGCGACTCCTTGAATGTTGCTCTTTTTGCATTCAATGTTAATATTTTTTATTCATCGCTACTTAGTAATGGTTTTTGCCCGGTTTTGGGCAATAATTTGTAAATTAAAATAAAGATTATTCAATAATTTCATTGCACACTCTAATGACCTTAATTGTTTTCTAAAATATTCGTAATTGTAATTTCCAGTTGTGCCATTGTATCTGGAATTGAATAAACGACTTATTTGAGCGTATTTTATGTCTGGTACATTCAGAATTTCCAACAATATAGAACACAGTTTGAATTAATCATTCCGATTAAATTTATGAAAAGGCATAATTCCTTTATTGAATGAGAACAACATAGAATTCGACCATCGGCAAACACACATGGAAAATTGTAAGTCGCAGCCAACATATTGGCCGTCCCCGGGGCGCATGTGGCGCCCGCGAACATGGCGCTATTTACAAACACGCACATCCCTTTTTCAATGCGAGTTAATTTTAGTGTAATAAAAAAATATAAAACCCGGCAACACCCGAGCGGGTACCACAATCCCACGCGGGTGCCACTGGGGAACCATGCGCTGTGACACGGCCACGGCTACGGACATTTTAACGGGGAGCGGACCAGTTTTCTATTCGCGCTTCGCACCACGTGGCCCCGCTTGCAACTGCGGAGCTTTAATCCAATATATTACAAAACACGCATCGCATATGACAATGACAAGTGATCACGTACACCCTGCGATGCTTTTTTATCAGCAGCCCAGCGGGGCAGCCTCCGGGTTCCTCAGCGCAGCTATTTAGGAACCCCGACCCCGAGGGCCCGGTTGTTTTCTGGGCCGAAGTGTCGCGTTGGTCGCGCGAATGTCGCTAATGCGAACGATGTCGGAGCTCACTTAGGCGGGGCGGGTCGGGAGCCTCGGAACGGACCGGCGTCCGGACGGGCTAAGCATCTGGAGGACATGCTCACCCATGGGTGCCACCGTGCAAAGGATAACACGCGCGCGCGCGCGCACACACGCCGCTGTGCCAAGCAACTTACGTGCGATCTGCAGAAGGTGAAGATAAAAATAACTTACTATCGCTTCCGGTTCCCTGGCGAATGGGTGCGAGCGGACCGGAACACGGGCGGGGAAGCAAGTACGTGAGCAACGGATGTGACATCCTTTTTCTGTTACTCCGTGTGTTCGTTCGGGAAGAATTCTGCGCTTCGCACACTTTGAAACAATGCGCCGCGAGCATTCATCAAACGAACGTGCGACTTTTATGGTCACAGCTGGGTGGCTCTCTCGTACTGTTTCCGGTTGGAGGAACTGAAAGAGCGAAAGCGAATTAGAGAGAGAGCGAGGGGGCCTCGAAATCGAAACGGCAACTTACCCGGTGGGGCATTTCACTGGCACCAAGATGGACGATTTTTACTTCGCGAGCTCGCAAACGGTCTTGCAAATAGTTGTGCCGAGCGCCGATGTCACCGAAAAGTGGCTACTTTTGCAGTCGTAAACCTATCCGGTGGCCGGTGGCGTGACTTGTGTCCCGAAAGCGAGAGACGCGATTTTACGAATTTCGGAAAACGCGAGCTTTCACTTTAAGGCATCCGATTTCGATGTCCCAGTGTTTAAAATGCGCCAAGAACCTTGAAAGAAAACTCACTCTCACCCGACGCTTGGCCGTGACGCGGCAAACGAAACTGGAAAGCACACTTCACACACCACTGATTCAAAACGCAGCACTTTTGATATCACCGCTTCACATTACAAACCACAATTGGAACGATCTTGAACACCATTTAATCACCATTTTCACTCCAACGCACAACACCATACACTCACACTCGACGCGACAACTTGGCCAAGCCCTGGGGCCCTGGTCCAATCACACGCGGAAAACTACTTGCGGATTTCGCGGATCGACCGAGAACGCTAAAAATCGCTACCATACTGAAAATGCGTTCTCTCCGGATCATCTGCACAAAAGCTGGAGCTAGCTTGGCCTCACATAGGATTTGAGTTGCACCGATCGATTCCCACTACTACACCGATATTATCGGAACGATCGTAGAATGAGTACTAAGCTAAATTATTTGTGAACGGTTTAGATGTCGTCGTGTTTACGCCGACACCGGATTCGATTCGGATATTCAATCATCTCGTGTAAGTATGAATAGATTTGTCATCTGCCGCACAGACCATACTTTCGCACGTACTCTTAGGCTTCCGGCTTCGCTCGTTTGCAGTCACCAGAGTTCAACGCACACCACTCGAGTCTCGAGCACAACTCTGTGCCGAAAGTGATTCTACCAAAGTTAAGTCACAGCACGAAGTGCAGCACGTTACGAAAAGTACGTTCAGGAAATAATAATCAAATTGTTTTGATACTTTAGCAAACAATTTATGTTACTTGGACTACAGAACTATAGAAATGAATACGTAAAATAATGAAAAACAATCCCTTTGGGTAAATTTAAGTTCATCATCGATTGGTTTTTATTGATAAAAAACAAAGTCACACGCTTCACCCTAAATCGGAGCCACTTCACGTTTGAGCCAAGCATGCGTCTCGTGATCCAGCAAGGGGGCCAGTGTTACGTACACCAGATCGTGATAGTGATTCAGATCCGCCCGTTCTCCATCGGTCAAAAGTGTGACGTCGATGAGCCGCGTTTGGATCGGGCACATCGTGACCGTGCGAAAGGTGAGCGCTCCGCGCCCATCGAAGTTGGTGCCGATATTGGCTGTTACCACCTGGACGACGTCTTCGATCCGGATGCCAAATTGGCCGTCTTTGTAGTAGCCGGGTTCTGGTGAGAGTGGGAGAAGATAAGCCAATATTGACAGTTCCCAAACGGGTTTGAGTTGATCAGGTTACCGTTTGACAGGAACATATTCTCCTCCAGCCCGGGATCGTTCGGCATGAGCCGTATGCCGATTCCCATCGGACCTTCGTGTACGTTCAGAAAATGGCCAACACCGTGGCCGGTGCCATGCCCATAGTCGAGTCCGATGTCCCACAAGGCTTTGCGCGCGATCGAGTCCAGGAACCGACCCTCTAATTTCCGCGGAAAGACGGCAGTACCGAGCGCAATCTGGCCCTTGAGCACACGCGTAAAGGCCCGAATTTCTTCATTGCTCGGTTGGCCAAAGTGCACCGTTCGTGTCACATCCGTTGTACCGTCACTACAAGAAATACAGAGGCAGGTCATGGCAGGGAAAAGGAAGGGAAAAAACGTAGCCTTACAGGTACTGAGCACCGGAATCGCAAAGGTAGATCTCCTGGTTGGTGATTGGCCGGTCCGTTTCCGGCTGCGGATGATAGTGTATGATCGAAGCGTTCGGTCCGGAAGCACTGATCGTGGCGAAGCTGAGACCCTTGTAGTGATCCTGGCGGCTTCGCAAGCGTTCCAGCTCCGCCGCACCACTAATCTCGGTCACCGGTATTCCGGCCGCGATCGTACGCTCCAACCACGCCAAGTACTGACACAGAGCAACCCCGTCCCGCACGTGACAGTCGCGCATACCGTTTGCCTCCGTGGCGTTTTTGATCGCCTTCATCAGCTCAATGGGAGTGATTTTTTGGAATCGTTTCTCTTCCGGAACAGGCGCCGTGAGTGCATAGCTGGACCCGGAGCTGATCCATACGAGCCCCGTGCTCTCCGCGGTCAGTCGCTGAAGCGCCGTGTGCACGTCACCGTACGGTTGGACCCGCACCTCGACCCGATTCTCACAGAAATGTTCGAGAACCTTTGGCACGATCTTCGTTTCGTTCACGAACAGATGCAGCTCGGTGAGCGTCGCGATGACGTAAGCGAAGAACACCGGATTGTAGTCGATTTCGGTACCGCGCAGATTCAGCAGCCACGCGATCTCATCCAGCGCACTCACCACCAGCACGGACGCTCGCTTTGCGGCCATTTTCTTGCGCACGTCGGCCAACTTCTCTGCCGCCGAACGTCCGGTGAATGTGGTCGACAGCGGCAGAAGCTCATTGTTCGGGACCGGGGGCTGCTCCTTCCAGACCAGATCGACCAAGTTCGGAGTGACGGCGAGCAGCGTGCAGCCTGCCGTTTTGAGCGAAGTTTGCAACGGTTTCCAGGCGGCAGCCGTGATGAGGTTGGCGTCCACGCCGACCACCGATCCGGGCTCCAGCGTTTTCGCTAACCACTCCTCAATCGACGGTGTGTCCGGCAGTCCGTCCTTCATCAGCGTCCAGTTGGCGTCGAGTTGTTTGCCCGCCTGCTGATAGTAGCGCCCGTCCGTCCACAGCAGCGCTTCCGTTTCGGTCACCAGCACGGTGCCGGCGCTTCCGTCGAACCCGGACACAAACGCGCGCCGCTCGTCGTGCGCGGCCAAATACTCGCTCTGGTGTGCATCGCTCGAGGGGACAAGGTATCCGCGGATGGAGCCCTGGTTGTTCGGCAGATTCTTCATTAACTGCCGCAGCGCAGACAGCTTTTCACCGGTCGGTTTCATTTTCACTACGGAACGGGAGTATTTTCAGGTTGCACGAATGGTCGACGAATGAGGGCTCTTCGAGTGGCTATCTACTTGAACACCGGTCCCGTGAGGATGAAACAGGCTTTTGATGGATTACCACTATTGTTCTGCGTCCTCTGCGTTACTTATCTTATCACTGTAGCACTTTGTCGCACTTGGTTTATCTCAGTAAGCAACGAAGTATCGTACCGCGTTTTGGCGCTGAAACGCTGCAAAGATAAGAGAAATTGTTTACGAACGCGGCCCCAGCTGTCATTGAATGTCCCCAACTGACATTTGAAGTGTCAGAATTTTCTAGAATAATTTCAAGTTCAAAACGGTTAAACGGTTCAACTTTGGATGGTGGGACGATTTTTCAAAGAATCATCGTATTCAAACCAAAAGTGAAGCGATTAATTGATTAGTTCGAAAAGCTTGTTGTGGTGAATCAGCATAACGCGCGGTTCCTATCGATTCGCTGGCACACACGGTGGCAAGCACAGTGAAATGCGATCGTCTGCGTGTACAAACTTGCGTCGCGCGTGCAGGGCTTAGCTATGGTACAAGCAGCTCCCTGTGTCTGGCAAATGGAGCTGAATCGATGATTGAATATCCGAGTCGAACCAAGTCTCCGTAAGTACGACGACATCTAACCCGTTCACAAATGATTTAGCTTGGTATTCATTCTACGATCGTTTCGATAATAGTGGGAAGCGATCGATGCGGTTCAAATCTTGCTCCAGCTTTTGCGCAGATGATCCGGAGAGAACACATCTTCAGAACGGCCGAGTTTTGCAACGTTTTCGTTCGATCGATCCACGTAATCGAAATCAAGATCGTACCAATTTTGGTTTGTAAAGTGAAACGGTGTTGGTGCTATTGTTTCGAGTGATATCAAATGTGTTGCATATAGATTCAGTGGTGTGTGTGTGTTGTTTACAGAGTGCTTCCTGCCGTCGTTTGTGGAATTTGCCCCGGATCGAGCCCAGGTTAGTAGCCATTCAAATAGATTACAGACCATAATTTGTATGTAGATGTTTCTAGATTGTAGATTGCAGTACCATCAAGCGTTACTTTGAATGTACGGCGTCGTAAGCTTCTAGTGGTGCCTCTCTGCGCAGAAATAATGTGCAAATAGGAAGATTTCCGAGCTCAAATCACTTGCAGTACTCACTCATCGGAAACACAACCCATCCTGCTCAATTATCTCTTAAAGTCAAAAAAGTAATTTACTATTTGTTTAAAAGCGTGAATAATATTCCCCTTTTTATCACCCTCGTCGGGCCACAACTTGCCCTCGCATTGTTCGTGTTCACTCGATGCGAGCATAAATCGCTCTCCGCTCGGTCGTTTATAATTTTCGTCTGAATGGTCAATGGGCAAGAATTTTAATTAGGTTTTGTCGGCTTTGGTCTATTGGCTCCCCACCGACGATGGTAATCTTGCCTGACTCTCAACCGCCCGTAGCTAACGAGTGTGTGTCTGTGTTCGGAAATGCACCATAAGGAATGCAGCAGCATCGGCAGCCGGCACACCTGGCCCGGTGGGAAGGACAGGTCGTAGGTTAGTTCGTGGAAAAGGATTAAAGTGAGTTGGGCAGTGGTGGGAAAATTTGCCTGGCCAAAGAAAAACGCCGAGCCAGCCGCAAAAGGTGCAGTTCACTTGCAGTAAACAAACGGCCCAAACAAAGGAAGGTCCTGCGGTGCTGCTGGGCCCCCTGGTAATTAAGTTTGAGATTATCCGGTTTTTGTGTTACCGGCTAAACTCATTAAACTTTGGCGAACCCCGATAGAGAAACTTCGTCCACCTACGTCCTGGCTGGCATCCGCTGCCGGGACTCGTGTTCGGATTTTTATCCAGGGGCGAGAACTAGCGATGCAACTGCACCTTTGGCAATCGTTTCCTTGGCCTTTGGGGCCAATGGGGTGCTCCCGAAAGGCTGATGCGAAGTTCGGGTTTATACGATCATTCTTTTTTGTTCGCCATCGCTTCCGGCGATCCGGGTTGGTAATTTGTTTTTTCAACTCGTCAAAACTATCGGCCAAAACTCGAACGTTATGAAGGCCACGGCTGCATTTGAGTGGGTTAAAACGAGAATTTGTTTGTTTGTTTGTTTGTTTGTTTGTTTATTGGTTAACTCATTGGCCGGCCTCGGCTGGATGAGCAGTAGTTATACAATACATATACACGCGGACGCACAATACATAAGATTAAGCGAATCTCAGGCGCTCCCTGAAGCCGGTCACAGGCAGATTGAAGTCGAAATGTAACGCCACAGAGTTAAAACATCGAGACATAGCAGCCATGGGCTCATGGCTGGCGTATTGGTGAGATGAGCGCTGGATCGACAAGGGTTGACGGTGACGAGCTGCATGTCGGGGAACACTCAAACTGATCCTTTCCAGGAGTGCTGGTGCGTCAATGCCACCCAAGAGCAACTTCGCAACAAAGATCGCCTGGTGGTTTCGTCGACGGTTTTGAAGAGATTCAAGTCCTAGGAGGAGGCAGCGTACGTTGTAGTCAGGCGTGTTGTTGTAGCTAATCCACGGCAGCTTCCTCACCGCGTAGCGAGTTAGTTTCCGCTGGATTGCCTCCATTCTGCTCGACCAACTCGACTGATAGGGTGACCAGACGATTGCGTTCGATTCGAGTGTGGATCTGACGAGGGAGCAGTACAGAGCCTTCACGCACATAGGGTCGTCAAATTCTTCAGTCATTTTAAACAATAGACCTAAAGTACGATTGGCCCGCTTGATAATGTCCTCGTAGTGATCGGTGAACGATAGTTTGGCGTCGAGTATAACACCTAAGTCCTTGATTGCCATCACGCGTCTTAGGAGAGTATCCCCCGCATAGTAGTCGTGGGTTAGCGGCTGTGAGATGCGAGTGAAGGACAGTACATTACATTTGTCAGGACACAGCAGCAACTCGTTCCTATCGCACCACTCGCACAGTGATGAGAGAGCGCCTTGGAGACGGATGCAATCGTCAATGGTAACAACAGGCAAAAACAGCTTGATATCGTCGGCGTATAATAAATAACAATTAGTTGGTAGCACATTCACAACATCATTGACGAAAAGAAGGAACAGAAGAGGGCCGAGGGTACTACCCTGGGGCACTCCAGAGGTGCTAACGAACGGCTCGGACATGGTTTCATTGAACGAAAGCATAAAGGATGGTTTAGTAATGAGGCAACAGGAGCTTATCGCTGCAAACGGAAGCCCGAAGCCGTTGAATCAATAATTCTGCATGAAGCCGACGATGATGCCTTCAAGAAAAACCACAACCCGGTTCTGTACGTTGCATGTGATGATGGAAGATAAAAAGTGTGGGCGCCAAAACACAAACCTCGAGCTGCAAATGCTTAGCGACCAATTAAGCAAGTGCCAACCAGACTGTCCGGTGGCTTCCGGTCGCACCGCGTTTGGCAAAGTTTCGGGGCAGGAAGAAAAAAATGCACAATCTTTGGCCGAAAGGAGGGCGAACCCGAGCCTCGCGTCAGCCGTTAAGTGGCAAACTTAACGGCTCACAATTAACTTTTTGCCACCACCCAGTGAGAGTTGATAAGAAAAACGGGTGTTTGGCGAGAGCCCGAAGGAGTTAAGCCAACAGGACTCGGTAGGCAAAGGACACACGCCAACTACGTCGAGCGGGAAAAGGATCTCTCCCCCGGGGTGGCGTGACGCGCACGCAAACATACACAACCCGTCCGCCCGTCCGGAAAAGGATCTACTTTTAAGGACACGGGAGGCCTAACTTCCGCCGAAAGCGTGAAGAATTTTTGGCCACCAGTGTGGTGCGAGTGTGTTTACGGGGAAAAATTAAAATGAATTTAAACCAACAAAAAGGACCTGCCAAGTGCGCCGTCCCCTGTGTGTGTGTGCGTGGGGCGCTGTCAGGACTTCAGGAGGAGAGATAATGAGGCGTGAGACGGGAGCGCGTAGGTTAATACTTTCTCGTGGGGTGAAAATTAGCTACGAAATCTGTTAACTTTTGACAACCTTCAGCGGCAGGCTTAGCGTAGGCCGAAGGATGCGATCTACACACGCCTTGGCGTCCTGGCATAACACCGGGCGATAATGGCGCAACTTTGCTCGGCTACAACACATTTTGCGGCCGAACAAGGATGTTCCAGGAGGCTGTTCGAGATTGGTATATGTCGTCGGCTAATATGGCTAAATAACATTGGAGCAAGATTCAAATTTGTTACTAGAACAATGAAAAAACGATACAAAAACTAAAACTGTGTTAAAGATACCTTTCAGCAGCTATTTGGAAAGTTCCGAGTACTTAGTCCACCAACTACTCCAGATGGTTCTGGGTCGCTTATTTTCTATCAACTTTCCTTTATTCCGCACTTTGGGTGCTCCGAGGCAGAGGTTAAAGGGATCAATACAATTCAATATCACCGCGAAGTCTGGCCTCCTTGTTGAAGTCGGTTACCCGAGGAAAATCGTGTGGCATCAGCAACATTTTAAATTTGGCCTTCCGATTCGATCCCGTCCCGTCGAACCGATAGCACCGAACGTCGCCAACCTGCTTAGCATAATCAAATAGATCCACAGATCGGGCCGCACCGCACGCACTTGACAATCATAATCGATTGCGAGCGACGCGGCCCCGGCACTGGATTGGATTTCCCTCCACCAATCCCCGCTTCTTAAGATGCTGGGCGTATCGATTCAAGAAATTCAAGATCCCTGATCGAGCCTCACGTGTCTCACGGGCGCAAAGGCCCCCCTCCCTGGAGGCCCCTGACGCTACGAAACGAGGCGAACGGGTTGGATGGAAAATCCATTTTAGGGGGCCTCCTTTTCCGGCACTCGTTTCGTTTCAAATATTGACTTTATTCGATCAAACGTAAACGTCGGCCAGGTGCGAAGGTGCCAAGGCCCTTCCCAATACGGTGTGCACGCGCGCGCGTGTGTGTGTTTGCTCACGCGTTAAGTATTCGCCTTGCGAGTCTCCTTCTCTAATCGATTCTTGTCTGTCAAAATTTACAACCAACTTGAACCTGACCCACCCCGTCGGAGGGGTTGGCGGGCTGGAAAATGAAACGGTGGAAATTGGTTGTGTCACATTCAATTTGCGCCGTCCCGACGAACGCTCGGGCCCGCTGACAGGCTTTCCGGGCCCGATTTCCGAAGCCGGGGCGCGTGCTGAGGATCCGACGACTTTCGGCGTCAGGTTCGTGACGCGGTGGCTGCTACGGGGCGCACCTTTCGACGACCGGAGCCGCGAATCGAAGTCGCGAGTGACAAAAATCCGGACCGGTCCCGGGCGGAGTTGCGGGCGCGCCCAATTCTGGACCACTTCCAGCAGTGGCAGGAGTGTGATGTTATGTAAATCCTTAAGCCCATTTTTCCCCAGATAACGTCATCTGTCAGCGCGCCGTCTGCCCCGGGTCTGAGCCGCCGTCAGCCGAGTCACCGCCGTGTGGACGACATGCGTGAGAAATTAGATGCACGCCAACTTCCGGCCCCCAAGCGGACACGGTCGGGGCGGGGTGAGTGCTGTGTGCCAGGAAGTCGAGTTCCAGACACCACCCAGCAGCCCGGGGTCCTGAGCCACACACGCTTCGGTGCGCGTCTGTCCAGGAAACTTTCTTCGCTTCGCCGAGGCTCCTTCGTCCACAGGACGAGCACCTAGTGTGCGCCGTTGTTTTGGCACGTGTTTCCTGCTTCCGGGCCACCTGCCACTCCACGGCCCTTTTCCGGTTTCCGGACTCCGGCAGTTCCGATGGGTGGCTTCCTCCAAAGGCAAACGATGCTCCTTCGGTGGGGGTCTGTGGCTGCCAATCAAAGCACTTCATTGCTTATGCAATGTCCGTACGCTGGATTCCGCTGCTCGGTGTGGCAACATTCCGCCTCTTCTCTCTGCCCACATCCCATCCATCACACAGGAAAGACGGAGAGAAAGAGAGTATCCTTTTTTCCAACTCCAGCTAATTTCGTACCCTTCTCGAGCTTTCGCGCCGACAAATCTGTGGCGTGCGCTTTTGATTATCCTTTTTGGCGTAGTCAGCTTTCTGGCTTTTTTCGCTTCCGTTTTCTTCCGTCCGTCGGTCGGTCGGTCGGTTGTTATCTCATCGTGACATAGCGGACCGCTCGGAATGGTAAAAGTTTCTTTCTTTCCGCCAGAAGGTGCTGCCGGGGTGGTGGCACCCGAAAAGAGCAGAGTGTAAGATCTACGACTAAGCATCTTCAGCAAGGGGCGGACCGCGTTGTATCAAAGTGTAAATCATATTTCAGCCGTCTGCCACCTTGTTAAGAGGAGAATAATTATGGGCCCGCGTGGGCGGGACCTCCAGGGAGGTGTCCCGGGCCGGCCTGGAAAGTTTACAATAATTTTCTTTCGCCCCACGCCGTCACTCCCGGTCGGGGACCGTGGGACGACCCGGTGACAGGTGTATCAGAATACACCGGGCGTTATTCCGGGCGTTCGGAAAGCAGGCACTTAGTTACGAACTTTAACTACAATGACACCAAAGGTAGCTTTTTGTATGGACAATGAATGGGGAAAGCGATTTATAGAGAGCCCTTCGGAAGTGTTGCGTAGGCTTAGGATCGCACGAGTACATCATTTATTCATTTTCCTATTTACAGCCCACTTGTTAGTCAATTTTCCGTCTAACCAAGAGCCTAACCATTTGTTTGACAGTCTATGAGATGCTATGTGAAGGATTCGTAGGATAAGAGTGGCTCTCTTACAGCAAAACTGTAACTGACTTCAGATAACATAAACAAATTATGCAAATTGACGTAACGATCGTATTTTCGATACAATAATTGTCTTCCTAACGGGCACAGCTGCCCACAGTCGTCGGCTAATTTATTTCCGTTCCATATTTGTGAACACGTCCAATAAAGAAAAAGATCCGCGATCCTTAGCTACTAAGACATCGGAGTGTCGAAACGAGCGAGCCAGCGAGCGAGTGCTCGCCCATCCTTTGATCCAGCGGAGCTCATTTTTAAGGATTGAAAGATTTTCTTTTCACTTCCCCGGAACCAGACGTGATGCGCATTTTTAGTGTCAAAGCACCAGAACCGGTCGACGGTTCTTCTCGACGGCGGGTGGACTGCGACAGCTGGGTGCTCCCGAAGAGTAAATCTTAAGATTCCGGAAGTGCCGGGCCCCGATCACATGTTGTCCGACACCGAGACGAGTCAGTGCCAGTGCTCCATTGCCGAGTCGACGGCGAGTCGTCGTATTTTTTAATAACATAAAAGCGTAGCTTTCAAACAACGTTTCGGGGGGTGGCAAAGTTTCAGAGTCTGAGGCCACAGCATGCCAGGCACTGAGCCAACCGCTCATGCGTGCTTATTGGCAGCAGGGCTGTGCGTGACAGCAACGAAGCAGAGCTTTTGTCTTCGGCGACGGAAGACGAATGGCACTGCGGTGACGGTGGGTGGACAGCGGTCGCTTCGCACACGGAGCAATAATGTTAATTCAATCGACAACTTGTCGTTGGATGTCGTTATTTTTCAAAGAAACTCTAGTAATGGTATTACACGATTCGGTAAAAGATACATCGCACTTTCCGGCAAGCGGCGCTTCGTTTGGTGAGTCCCACGGCTAATGCTATTTGTTTGGCTACTTCTTCAACCCAGCAGCACTTTGTTGAAGGGGTTTTTGGGCTACAAAATGGCTGGCTCCATTCTTCATCAAATTACTGCACCCGAACCCGATGTGCTCCGTGTTTGAGTTTTTATTGTTCTGAGACCCACCAAAGGAAACAACAGCTCGCTCGAACCCGATATTAATATTTTGCCACCATTCATTTTCCATTAATTTTCCGCTTTGTCGGGCACCGCCTCGTTCAACGCCGTGGCCCCATCCGGTTTCGTTTTTCTGCGAATGTAGTAGCTAGAGACGCCTTGCGCCGAGCCGAGGCGCACACGCCGTCGCAGCCCGGTGCGTTGGAGCTCCGGGCGGCGGAAAATCAAGGATCCTGGCCGGAAGCCGGCGCGCACGCTTCCGAACTGACGCTCCTCGGTCGGTTCTGGGATTTTCATGAATTTTAATTTTTATATGACGCTTTGTATTGCTTGTAGCTCCGCCATATTACGCTTCGGTCCCCCGAGGCACCGGCGACAACACGGGATACTAAGGCAGGATTCACGACCGAACGCCCGGCCCGTCCGCCCGCTCGGCGGGAGTAGGTCTAGGCGCTGGCTGCTAGGATGTTGCTGGCAGAGGTTGTTCTTTTACGCGCGAATTCCTGTTACCATTCAATTTTAACAAGAATCAGTCCGGCAATAGGAAGGTAAAATGTAGCTCAACTATAAAATGGAAAACCTTTTTAGCTTTTCCTTTCAATTAAATGATTTCACTTTCAAGTGTGTTTTTTTCTTGGTGGTCCATTCTATTCCAGGGCGCAGGCTTTTGGAAAATAATAGGTGAAGGTCTCTCTATTACTTGCTTTTTTCCAGGCTATCAACAACGAACCACATTTCCTAGTGACAATGCCTGAGCGGACCAAATGAACACGTAACGAACGCGAGGAACGTAATTTTCCGTACAATGGTTTCCTTTTGATTGCATCCAACAGCCGATCTTTGCCTGATGATAGGTACCTTGATAAAATGGATCACTTGTAGGGTAAACTCTGTAGCTTTAGTTTAAGCCACTAATTTAATTGAAAACAAAAACGTCATTCAAATAATTAAATTGCAGTGCACTAGTTAGTCCTTTAGAGCATTCTCATGACACCATTTACGGGTTGTTTCAAATAACTACATCCTGTAGAATCAGCACCGTAGGCAGTCGACAAGCGCACAAGCGGAGTCATTAAATTACTTTAAAGCAATAACGGGGCCTGAGCGAGCCTATTTTTCACGCTTTTCCCGGAAACTCACTTCCTAACAAACTCATGATAAATGGTTTATTTTACCGTTCAAAGCCACTACCGCCGGTCTTCGGTCGGCCATTTGTTTGATGAACACATCGCCGACACGTACCGACCGAGTTTTTCCAACATTTTCTTAAAGTCCCCAAAAAACGGAGAAACTTGTCCACATTAGGACTGGCGTTGGTGTGGTGTGTTTGAGGGTCCTGGCCTCATCGTTTTCGCCTCGCTTTTCGCCTTGCTGATTTGGAATCGATTTTCGGTTACGCATCGCGAGCACCACAAACTCTGATCCATTTCAGGGGGCCGCCTCCGCCAAACCTCCGGCTGAGATTTTTTGCTTTCCATCAAAATTTCACCCATCACATCCATCACCATAATCCAAAGGATTGTTTGTTTGAAAGTGCCAATGAAACGGATCCGTGAAGCCCTTGCCCTTTCGTACGGGGCGCCTATTCGGGCGAACCCTGGCGGGTCCGGGAGCATAATGTGTAAATTTGCCGCATAGTGGATGGGAAGTAGCGAGCTACCAGCCAGACGGCGTCTGGCCCAAAAACAACATGCTGGGCCCGGGGTTGGTTGCAGTTTCACCAACACCATTACAACTCTGGGCCTGGGCGCTGGTGGGGTGGCTTTCATAGCAAGATGGAAGACTCCCTACTTGGGAAGCCTCCAGCAGAAGCCGAGGGGATGTTGGCAATCTTTTCTCCATGCCAGTGCGGGAAAAAAAAAGAACTAACCGCTTCAGAACCACCTCGGCCGAGGTTTTCTTTTCTGTCAAAAAGTCCTTACCGCACCGCCTTCGCCCGGGTGCGCCTTGTTGATTGATGGCGCGGAAATGGTTCCGGCAGCACGCGCGGTGGGTGCAACGACATCGAAATCGCATTCTTTTCATTCGCCTCTGTCGAGTGTGCTGTTTCCTTATGCTCGATGTTTCCACGGCGCCAGGACCGACACGGTCGTTCGGACGAAGAGGGATACCTGGTGGAAAAGAGCCGCCTGGTAGTCGATCATTCGACAGGGAAAACTAGGTTTTTGGCTATCTTTCCATCATGTAGTGCCGATTGATTTGGAATGGTAACATGCCACTATGTGTAATCTGAAAGGTGTTGGTGTGTTTTTTGCCTATCACGATGCGGAAATAAAATGTGCTTCGGATTTGAGGATGAATAAAAGTGTAGAAACAGCTTTCGAACAGATTGTTGAAGAAATCAAACCGTTCATCAAACCGAACAGGGATTAGACATCGGATATGAACCTATCAGGCGTTCTGATTCCGATCAGCCGTTGTGAACCGTTGAATGTAAACTTTTCTACGGTGTAAGGATTTAGACATGTTTATATCTTAAAAACAATAGAATTGCTATTCAATAGGGTGCGGTCTCATAGCTTGTCCGAGAACTGACAAACATTACGGGCCCATATTGATACGCACTCTCGTTAGCATTTACGAAATGTTTGAAAACTAATCCGAAGCGACAAATTGGAATCGCCCTCATAAAGGGATAAAAATTGATGAAGTCAGGTTCTATGATTATTGTCCGCAATGCGATGTAAGCCGATGCCGACGCCAACGGAACGTCCAGTTTTAATTGCCCCAAACAACCAATGAAACTCCCTTATTACACCGGTTTCGATAGCAGTAGGCTTCGACCCTCCTTTCCGGCTTACTGCGAGTCACTCGGTCGCTAGATCGAAGTGTATTACAGTTTGGCTACAAGCTAACCGTAACCATGGCCGGTCACAATTTATTCCATACCGGCCCCCTTTCTTTCTGCGGACTACCATAAACTTCTTCTCCCATCGCGTCTTGACGGCGAACGGCACCATAATCTCAATCAAGCTCCGATTACAATTCGAACTTCTATCTACGGTCCCATCCCGCTCATCACGAGCAAGCTGTGTCCTTTCTGGTTCCACTCGTTCGTAAATGACTTCTTCCGGAATCCCGATTAGGGATAGTGGTGGCCAGGGCGAGGGGGGGTCACACATCTAGCTGCCAGTTCCGGGCAGAGACAGGGCGAAAAAAGAAGCGGCTCCGGGACTGGTTTCTCCGGGCCGGGCGACGACAAGCGGCCACCGGCAGTCAGATGCAGCTCCCAAGAACGCGCACGGAGCGTTTTGACACTTTTCTTTCCACTTGGCTCGGGCTTCGTGTGGTGAAACGAGTCCTTCGAGTCCAGCCCACGTCACCCCACGTCGAGCGTGCCAAGATGATGTCATTCTTCCGGTGGCTTCCCTCCGTAGGGGAGTTTCTCCGTCACCGAACTCCCGTGGCCCGTGCAGACGTGAGACGTCTTTCGGTCCCATCGTCGGCGGCAGCAAAATGGGAAAAGATATCGCCACCTCTGTGTGACACGCAGGGAAAAGCAGGCGACCACACGGCGCGGCACGTGAGTGGGCCAAAAATTTATTACAATTTATTTTGATACGAAAATGACAAGTGCCGTCGCAGTTGTATAAATTTTATTGCATGTTTCAACGATAAACAAAATAAATATTGCCTCCCACTGCGGTGCGGCGCGTGGAGTCCTGCGTTGATTGAGGGGCCCCGGGCCCCCCGCCGAAGGCGCTATCAGTGTCAGCATCTGTCAATATCAGGAGGTAGCGTCTTGTTTTGGGTTAGGGAGCGAAGTAGGACTATTCGTTTTTTTGCGTAACTTTTCTCGGGTGAGCTGTGTTTGTTGCCGTTTTTTTGTGTTGAAGAATGGTGATAAATTACCGCAGTGCAGAGTGCTTCGGGCCACTAGCGCCTCCGGAGTGACACGTTTGAAATTAGTTTGCATTTACTTTTCGCTGCCCATTTCCCTGAGAAGGATATTCGGCTTTATCCAATCATTAAACGATTGCAGAGTAAAAATGTTACATCAAAAAATTTACAGACGGTTGATTGATTAAAGTGCCTTCGGCGAACGCCTTACCCTAATCAAACACGCCACGCCGGAAGTGGGATGTTTGTGGCTACATTTTTCATTCATTGTTAATATGTCTCAAGTTTTGTGACAGTTTTGGGCGGAATGTTGCCCGAGATGACGTGAGAGATCGTACGCCAGCGACTGGGAAGCGACTGGAGGCCACCGTGCCATCATAAATACCAATGTGTCCAATCCATCATCATCATCATCACCATCATAATCATCATTTTTCGCGAGGAGCGTTTTCTTTCGGCTGACTGCCGCCCGGCGGCATTCAAAACATTGGCATCCATTACGGCATCCTGCGGATTCGTGCGTTTTTTCTTCCCTCCGGCCTGCCTGGCTCTGCAAATGCAAAGAGACGCCATCGTTGACGTTTTATGACTTGTGTAACGAATGTTTAGAGGTGTGTTACTTTCGGCTTTCCGCCACAGGCCTAGAAGTCAGGCCGCACTTCAGGGCGTGTGGCGATGGACGTATAAAAAACCGCACGCAGAATTAGAACTTATTTGTCAGCGGCGAATGTCAGGCGTGCCCTCGGATAAAGTAGCAAATCGGTGGCCATTCGCAGCAAGAGATCGCAGCCTGCGAGGAGGGCACGGCACGTGACGTGTCCTACATTTGCGTGCGCCACGGTCTCGGCTTCGAACGGGGGCACATTTTCCACAACTCATCCTTCGTCCTTCGGGCCCCGGGATGTTGTATGATTTAATTTGCAACCGTGCGTGTGTGTGCGTGTGTGCGAACAATTATTCAATTGATTGTAAAACGATAAATTATGCTCGGCCGGCTCCGTGCTGCACCCGTTTGGTGAGGGAATCGATCGGATCGGAACCATCAAACGCCATCGAGCATCGTCATGCTGATAGGTCGAATGAGCCCGAGCCAACCTCAGCGCCGGCAGCTGGCAGCATGAAAGGGGGATGAATGGGAGCATCCGGTTATTTGCTGTAAATCGGCATCAGCTGGAGAAACCAATTGCTTCTGTCATGTATTCCCTTTAGGTGGCCGATACGGGGAGCGAAAGGTATCTGGGTCTCCAGGACACTAATATTGAAATTGGTTGCTCTTAGGATGAGAGTTGGATGGTGGTTCGGCAACAAATTTTAGATATTTTAAAGGAAAATAATAACCAAGTATTTGAAATATTGAACAATTTTTACCACAAATACTTTAAGGACTGATATTCACAAACAACTGCTCGCTACAAAATCGGATCAACAATGAATCACAATTAGTCTTATTTTCCGCCGTTACCTAGCAGGAGAGTACCAAACATCTGCTGGTTCGTTGCATAGATCTACGGACCGCATAGCGTCAATCATTACACAAAGGCTATGGGAGATGCTATCGACAGGATTGCAGTTTTGGGTTGTTCCGGTAGCTATCCACCTAGTTTGCAACCGTTAGATCCCTTCGGAAATGCGATACGCTCAACAACAACAAGCCGGCTAATAATGATTGAAGGCCGGTTTACGTATCGGTAATAAATGCCATTAAATTGTTTGATGTGTTAGTGCATCGGACAATCCGTTTTTCCATATCATTTCCTATATTGAGCATATTTCAAAAATATATTACCTACTAATTTGTAGGTTACAAAATTCAATCATGACCCAAATAAGAAATAAGATAAGGTACAGCAACGGCCCCTTGTTGACTGTGCATCATTGTCCCCGTCGAGCATTTGCTGCGTTGTATCATGTTGTGTCCAGGTACAAGGACTACAACCAGAATCTGGAGTGACGTTGCATCGTGTAGGTGTAGCCACAGCCACCATCCAATCACCCAGCTGATGTTTCGATGCGTTCGACACCATCGCAGTACGCTCTCCGACCCAAGCGTCACGTCATCGATCGCCAAACGAGAAACAGCGCACCCTCCCGGAGAGCATCCTTCGCATCCAGCCTCCGGCGGTTCCCGTTTCGGCTGTGGCCCGCGGGGTTCGACGCGGTTTCCGACGCAGAAAACTCCCATTTTCAATTAAATGCACTGAGAACTGGTGCACATGTTTAATGGACTGTTAAAATCGCCCTCCGGTTCGATGGCGGCAGCATCACTCCGGCAACATCAGCAACATTGGCAACATTGAAAGCAGCTACTGCTGCTGCTGTGACTCGCCTCATTTTCGGCGCAGGGCGCAAGGCACAAAAAGGGACAAGAAAAGAACCATCAGAACCCCCTGAAGGGCAACTTTGCAAATGCAACTTCCGATGTTTCGGCTTCGGTTGGGTCGAAACCGGGGACGAAGGGAATGCTTTCCGGACCCCGGCAGGCTGCGAGCTGCCAAAAACACATCGTGGGAGTCGGAGACGGCTGTCGATCGTCGAGGCCGCGCTAACATTATTTATGTTTTGTTAAATTGATTTCTGCACTTAAGCCAACCGGGGGGCTGCTGCAGCTGATAATTTGGTCAGCAGTGTCCCTCTTTGTGTGTGTGTGAAGGTCCACTTTTTGGCCATAAAAGCAGATAATGAAATGATTTTAATGCAAACCCGGACCCGGTGTGTGGGTCACTTTCATCGCTGGTGCTGTCATTAACACTTCGTCACCGGGCGATTGCAGAGAGCGTAAAGTTACTTTACTGTTGTGCCCGGTGCTGTAAAGCAGGGCCAACATAAAACCGGGTGCCCGAACATTGTTGCCAACACCACCCCGCATCGTCCCATTCGATGAGCGGAAATGTTGACGAATGGTGAAATTTAATTTGGCATGCTTGCGAAACGTTGCATTGAGGTTAGGTTTTACACTCCCTCGGCAGTAGGTGTTCCACCGGAAAAGTGTACCATTTTCCGATTCACCCCCTGCACAAGTCCCCGGCCCCGGAAACCTGGTGTATTGAACTCCGGGCGATAGGGACGTCGTTGATGGTAGTTCTGTTGTTACTTCAAGCGGTGTGTGACTCGTACCGAGAAGAGAAGAGGCACGATGCTGTAGGGTGTCCTTTGAACTGGTCAACATTTGGGTTTAAATTTTAAGCATGTTCAAGGGACCTTCACATTGTATAAAAAGGAAGAAACTTTGCATCCTTAAATAAAATCAGCCCTACGAACATATTTTGACCGCCGTGCACACCCACCGTGCCCACCGATGACGAACAGCGATCGCTGACGAGGCGCAACCCACAATCCGTCGGGAGCTGATGATTGCATTCATATTGCGGCTAGTTGGTCACATTAGGAATGAACAGAAATTACTTCTTGTGCACGCCGCTGGCTGCTGGCTGGCTGGCGGGCGCGGGATTACAGCACAATATTCTTGTTAATTGAAAATTGGATTTAGTCCCTTTGATAATGTCTTTCCCTCAACGCCTCCGTGGGCCTCCGTGGGCTAACAGCGGCCGCCCTTTTGCATTGTCACAGGAACGGTGACGGTCGGGAAAAATAGACCGCAGCGCCCGTTTGCCGTTACTGGAAGTGGGCGGTCAATGGTGCATGAAACTCTTAGCCCCCGATGTCTTTCCCAAACCCGGCACTCCAGGGCTCCAGGACAGAACTCCGAGGGATTGGGATTTGTAATCTCATTGTAAGAACCGCATGGTCGGTTGCATACTTATGCTGCATTGCCTAGCTTCGGCCTTACTGTCGGGGAGCCGTTGTGGTAAGTTTATTTGGGCGTTCCTTTTTAATGTGGAACACACCACTTTTTTCGCCATCATCATCAGCAATGGAAGGATTATGCGGGGCTTTGGCGGCTGGAAGCACTTTGCTTTGTGGGGATAACGGGGATTCCGCAGAAAACTGCGGTTCCTTTTGAGGACTGGATCTGCGTGTTGGAGAGTCTTTTGCATTCAATTACTTCAACTAAGAACTAATTAATAAACATCATAAACAACATTTGTTCGATACAGGAAGAACATGAGAGATATTGCAACAAACATGAGAGATATTGCAACAAAAGGGCGCTTTGAAATAATGCATGTTGATGTCTGACAGTTTTTGTACTTTATGTTCACTTCTTTACCATTAAGTTTACTACTTTGCAAACGGGTGTTTCCACGGCCCAACTGCGTGGGTCCGGTGCCGGAAATGGGTGTAAACTTGCTGCGCGGTGATCGCACGCTCCACGGATTACCGCTTGGTCTTAATTTTCTGCTTCCGGCCGCCGGCGGCCAGTAAACTCCACTTCCGCCCACGGCAACCACAGCGCCGGAGGACCGCAGGACCTCAGTTGAAAGCTGGACGAAATTTATGGTCACACTTCCTTATTAGCGCACCAGCCGATTGTACCGAAAAGTCCAGCGCTTAGCGCTGCTAATACGCCCGGGCCCGGACTGCCCGGAAGGATGACGTGGCCCGGGGAAAGTTTTCAATTCCGGCAGACTTCAGCGAAAAACTAGCGCGAACCATCTTAATCGTTCAGCTTTTCCGTTTTTATTTCAACTTCGCTTTCGCTAGTAATTATTAAGACCGCACGGAAGCAGAAGTTGCATCGCGCAGCAAGATCGGCGAGCGACGATAGGAACGATCCCGGTTTTCACCGCTCTGCCGGTGAAGTCTGGCGGGTTTCTTGGTGTGAACCTGACGCCTGTCACCAGTCGCTGTTACGGCTACAAGTTTCCTACTTTTTTGCAAAGAGTTTAAAAGGATTTAATAATTTTAAAACAATACACTAGGATTGAGTAAGGCATTCTATTTTATGTTTATTTTTTCCAACTTTGTATTGTAAATGGGCTTTGAGCAGAAACACAAAAATAATGTAGGAACCATTCTCTTTTACACCAAATCTCGTCACGTCGTGCTTGAAAAATCATAAAAAGTTTGTGCATAAATCTGACCACAGCCACAAATGCTCCGTCCCCGGAATGGAGATGATTTGGAGAATGAAGTCGCGGCAAAAAAGTCCTCCCTCGGTCGGAGTCGGATTTCCCGCGCTCAGCATCCTCCGGGGATGCATTATAATTGCACTGCACTGCACACTGCTGCTGCTGCTGCTGCTGCTCAGCTGCAGCAGTAAAGTGAGTCCCGGCATATCCTGGTGCTGCGCGTGGCACGTTTTGCACTACCCGGTGCTACTTCTTCGTCCTTTTTATCTCTCACAATCCGCGTCTTCCGGTTGTCGCTTCTGCTGGTGCTGCTCGTTTTACAGCGCAGCACCACCATCGTCGTGGTCGTCTAGTATCTAAGATATCAGCTGGGAAATTAACTTTCCTTAATTAACACATCGGGTTAAATTGCGTCAATCCTTGCGGCCCCCCGAACCCGGACCCGGGAACGCGGACCGCGGGACCCCCGGCTGCTGCTATGGATAAATGATGCGGTGCGGCTCCGCGAGTGGCTCTTGATGAAGATTGGCAATTAATTTCCGTGCGAGCGCCACCCCCCTGGTGTGTACGTGATTCTGGTGCGTTTCACAATGGCCCGTGGTTTCCGTGTGGCGGATGCAACCCGTATGTGGATCCCGGGTACCGGAAACGCTGCGGAACCACAGCCACACGTCCGGATCCGCTTAGCGCGTGGGAGCATAACTTTAGTTTCCGTGCCATTCTTCTCGTTTTTTTTCTTTTCCCGTGCGTGTGTTATTATTTTATTATGCTTCAAAACGCAACCACATACTCCTGAGCCGGGGACGGGGTCGGAGCACCCGACCGCAGTTCGATTAAAAATGGGATATCATAATTTCGAGACTCTCGAACGGATGGTTGGCCATTTTTCAGCCTGACAGCTACAAGTTAACCGCAGAGTGGGCTTGAGTGACGGTAAATTAAAAGTTTTGTGTGATGAAAGGGGAGTTTTTATTGGGTTTTTATTTCCATCGGAACACTGAGGGCAGCGCAGCGTTGAATATTGAATGGAAATAAATTTTAAAATCTCATCCATTAGTAATCGTATAGTGAATAGTTCGATGCAACTGCTGATATCGAATTTGGTTTGAGCAAATTTTGGCAACTAATACTGCTTATGCTAACCGATATTCACAAAGCAGCTAGAAACAACGTCTAAAATGAAGTCCACCCGACCCATCTCCGACCAATCAAAATCCTGAAAGAGGTGTCATAATTTTGATTGATAGCTCACTTTCTTATTCATGAGCTCACTGGGCATTATCAGACTCGTGCCACAGCCACCAGTGCCACTAGGGAGTAGGTCCCAAAATTTATGTTCCCCGAGCGCATCCAACGGCGCACCAGGCAGCCCCGGTCAAATTGCAAATATCGAGCAGATTGTGCGCTTCATCTCCATTAAACCCGAACTCGGCCTGGTCCCGGCTCTGACTTGCGTTCCTCGCGTTACTTTCCACAAACACTATTGTGCTCTACGAACTGCATTTCTAAACCAGCACCGGAACCGGTTCATTTTTGTGTTATTTTTGATGAACGATGCGTACCGATTTTTGAATTATTAATTTGCACCGAGTACCGAAATGGAAAACGCATGAGCGGGAAACTCACGTCCGAACGCTTTTAATTTGAGGTTATTCGCATAAACATTTGCGCGGCCCGGGTCCGGCACCGACCCCAACGGGGCCTGGCCCATAAAAGCTGCAAAAGGGTGGCCGGTGCAGCGCCCGGCGCTGGCAAGTGGAAACAGTGTGTTGTGAAAGTGTCATTTGCTCCGTGATCTATGCGATGTGATTTATTTTTCATCTACACTCTGACAGCCGGAATTGTTTCCCGGGCTGGCCGGGAGCCGGAAAATAGGATAACACAGGAGTTAGTCCTTGTATTGTGTGTCTGCTTGTGTTCGTCCTTTTTTGTGCACTGCTTCCCCGGAACGATCGAATGCGAGAGACCCGGACTGAAGCCAGAATTATCATGGCAAGGCGTTAGCTTAGAACTCGTCCGACTCGACCGACCGAGCGACGATGGAAAGCGCACTGTTTGGAAAAATTGGGCCACTGTCCCCCGGAGCTGACGCTCAGCTAGTGCAGCTTGCTGTAGATGGTCACGGGGACTCTGCTGCTGCTGCTGCTGCTGACGGCGCACATTTAATCACTTCGCATCCTGTTTCGCCGGCCGCCGGCGCTGCCCAGCACGAATGGGCAAGCAATTCTCCCGGTGACACTTTGGCCCCAGTCTTCCATCATTAGCTGACAGACTGACTGTCCATAAATAAATTAAAATGAAATATGAATCACACCACGGTGGCCATCCGGGGAGCTTCTAGAGATGGCACCACACAGAACCGAGACGCCGTTGACGAAAAGGTGATGGCCACTGTGAGTGTCTGTGATCTTTACTAACAATTGTGCAATCTTTTCGAACACTCATTTAAACCAATCACCAGTTTCTTGTTGAAGTAAAATGATATTGCAAAATCCTTGCGCGTTCAAAGCTTCATTTTTGAACCCTTTAAATCCACTCCAAAGCATCTCCGGTGGAGTAATTTTGCAATCTGAAGCCGCCGCTCTTGGACGACCTCGCCGTGAGCCGTTTCGGCGAAAAGAACACTCGCTCGGTTGCCCGGGACTTAATCCGTCCCCCGAAACCGGGGGGCCGAATCCTTTTCTGCGAGTTTGTTCATTTGACCCACTCCAGCCCAGGCCCCGGGCCCAGGGCTTCGTAACAAACACTTCGGTTCATCCGTAAATCCCTTTTTACCGAACATTGGACCGAACGGTTACGGGCTGGTCGGCGGGCGATGGTATTTATATTAAAAACGATGATTTATTAAGTTTAACATTCCTCCCCAGGCGCCTCCCACAGCGCGGAACGGTCCTTGCGGGGAGACGGATGTTCGACGATGAGCAAGGACTCGCCGATAAATGTATGCGGCGCGGTCGGCGTGTTATGCAGTAAAACTCCCGCAAACGCGCTGTGTCGGTGTGAATTGAATGGAATTAACTGAAGTGATTTATCACTTTGGTTTACTCGAGTTCTGTTGGCCGCGGGGGGGTTACGTGAACACACCCGCTAGAATGTAGACGGTGCTTTATGCGGCTTTAGAACTCTCAACTCATCAGTGATTCTTCTTTGTGTACTTTTTGCAGAAAAAGAACGAGCTCTTCTATTAACCTCAATCATATTCTGTTACGCGGATGCTTCGCAATCGATCCTACCGCTTTAGTCAGTTCCAGGATTCCTTTTGTTACCTAATCGTTTTAAATTATTGAGGCAAACGTTTCAAAATCCCGTTACAAACTCCGAAATTACTGTCCGCAGTAATTAAGGTGCTTTGATTTAGATCTATTGCCTTACGCAACCCAAAAAATTATAGATTTGGGAATTTCAGGCTGCCGACGATATTTGGTTTTCTTAGCCCATTAACGCATTAAATTTATCACAATTTACGCCACCGTCCCGGGAATTAATTCATTCCAGAACGCTGCCGTGATGGAGGCAATCATGGCTTAAAACTTCACAAAGCGTGCCCCAAAGGCACCCGGCCACATCGGGACGAAAATCGGGAAAAATTCATTCATATTTTCTATCCGACATCGAACTGGAAATTCGGGATATTATTGGCCGTGATGCCGTTTTACGAAGCTTTCGTATCCCAGCATGCCGTTGCTCTAATTAAAAGGCTGTCAGGCTAAAGTTAATTTATGATCCTGTGCCTCGCGAGCGAATGCACAGCAAATCACGGAGATGAGGACACACCTCACAACATTAGCCGCGGTGGGCGCGCGAAACGCAAATCTTAGTCACGCTTCGGCTGCAGATGCTTCGCCCCGCGAGCGAAGATGAAGACGCTATGCGCTTCCTGCAGCAGCACAGGAGCTGAACGATGGGGAACCGCCCGAAATTGAGCCAAATAAATTTTCATTACACGGCGAAAACATTTCGGAATATCATCATAAACATGGCCCACAGATACCTCACCCGGGTAGCACCGCGAAATGGGCTCCTAACGCGGCACCAGGGATTTAAACGTTGCGCCATTATCGTGTGCAGTGTGCTTATCGTTAGGCAACATTAGAACCCCAAACGTTGGCCAAAGGAAAGCTCATCGAGAGGAGCTGCGAGGCGGTAGCGACATGAACCACGCTATGCTACACAGTGTTCTACAAGGATTTCGTAGACGTGGAGCAGAAATGTTCATTAACATGACGCTGACATGTTCTGTTCCTAGAACTGGCAGAATCATGTTTTAATGAACATAAATTATCTTATAGAAGTCTTATATAGTGACAAACAAATTAAATATTTAATACATATTTTATAGTACTTGACTTTGCGATCATCTTTATACAAAACTCATGCAAAACACTGTTGAAGCATGATTAGCTGCAAACGCGGGGTTACGAAATCAAATCTGTGTTTGCAAAAACAGCAGACTTTCTTATTGTTTGCCTCCATCTTTAGCGTCGAGTACGGTCTTAGTCCCAGCGGGAATAAAAAAGTCGAAAAAGGCGTTAGAAATATTCACAGTTCTTCTCCGAATCGGCCCGGGCGGCACGGGAGGCACTGAGGGCGAACTGGTTTCAACCCGGCTTCAGCCTTCGCAAACGATCAATTAATCATAAATGTTTTCATTTCTGCAGACGTAAAATATTAATTCTATGCTACAGGCTCGGCCGGCAGCCCGGTCTCGATCTCTGTCCCACTAGTGACCTAGCGATGTGTGTGTGTGTGCGGGTGCCAATAAGTCGTGGAATTTACGACAATCTTCGACACTCAAATGGGTAATTTCTTCGGAAACTTTATGCAGCCTCTACCATCTTTATGGCTATTTTCAGTTCGGTTTGACTTCATTTCAAACATAATTTCGAGCCGGCCCCCATAAAGAATGCGCCTAATTAATGCTGTGGAAGGTTGCAGGAACATTCGATGTGAATTTTCTAGAATTTTATGCAAATTTAATGGCCACACACACACACACGCTTTTAGCACCCTTTAAATGGAATCATTATTTTAAAAAGTGTCTTAAATAGGATGCCGGCATGGCGGGACCCTCCTTAATACGCGCCTTTAATTAAGCTAAACGTGATTGAAGCACATGATAATAAGCGTAACAGAGCGTTATTAGTTAATCCAAAGCACTCATTAGTATTTCGCGTCACACCCTGTGTACAGCAAGTGCGCAACATTCCTTCCCAGGACTTCGCCGAGCCACGCGAGTAACGCAGCGAACATTCCGAGCGACCGACAAATTTGGCATCATTCCCTCCAAAACAAAGACTATGTTGCGACTCGACTGCAGGCAGGCCCGAGCGCTTCTGCTGACGGCTTGCCGGCTTGCAGATTCCGCCCCGAAAGGACCCCGTGACCCCGGTGAGTCCTGCCTCGCCCCGAGGCATCCAGCGGACCTCCTGCGGCGGACTGTGGCGGTGGCCGCGCTCCTTGCGCACCACTCCAACAAAGCAAGAGGAACGCGCCAAATGAGCTTGATGTAAAATATTTGCTGCGAGGCTTAGAGATTTTACAATTTTAAGCATTTTCTCGTTTGCAGACGATGCGAAACAAGCCTGCGGGCGCCACATTTTCCTCCACGCTCCACGCTGTGCATGATTTGCACGCGGGACGCCTCAAGGACGCCTCCTTCAGGACGCTGTTCCGCGGTGAGAGATGGCTTACAATTTCGCTACCCCGAAAATCAGGCGTGCAGAAGGATTTGCACGACGTCAGATGACAATTTGTGAGCAAGCCGAGCGGGGGGGAATGTCTCTCGGTCGCGGAAGTATCCATGTTGGGCCCGGTTCGCCGAGGCTTAAGGATGCTGTGCTGTTGACGGATCGTCAGCGGAGCACGGCGAGCTTTCGATCTCACCGGAAGGCCGAAGGCCGGTTGTCCGTCAGCTCAGGACCACGGTATGACGGTTTAGGAACTGTCCAACATAGGTTTCGGCTCAGGGCGACGAGCTTATGATGGTGATGGGTAAACAGTTGGTGGACCCTAAAACCCCAAAAGTGATGACCGCTTGAAGTGGTCGGCTGTGCTTTCGGTGGTGGCACTGGCGCCGTGATTACAAGAGGTCTCCTGTAGCGCTGCCATTCATAACCACTGTGATAGGCGTCACGCAGCTTAGAGCCATGCAAAAAGGACGATGACTACGGTAATTGGTTGGTAAGGCAGATGGATTGCTCGTAATGAAGCAATTAAGAGCATCAGAGATCGAGGAGCCTATTGTTTGCAACATTTTCAAGGATTCGCTATAAAGGAAAGCCAATTTTAAATGCATGAAGACACTTTAACTTAATACAACAATGAGCTCAACAATAAATACAATGCTGATACTAACGCTATTAGTTGAAATTGGCCAACGTCAATAGAACTGCTGGCTAATTCTGTACCAACCACACAACAGGTTCTCATACTCATGCATGTGATCAGCATCGTCCGTGGTCCGCTTCGGCGACGGCTTCCGAGCCTCATCGTCATGCATAATAAATCCATTCTCATTACTAGATGATTGTACACATTTTTCCAACATCCTCCCAGCTGAACGTCCTCCCCTCGTGCCGCCCATCCGCATCGGCTGCCTCTACGTCCCCTTCGGTCCCAGCGGTGGGACCCGGCTTCCGGTTTCGGGAGTCAACAGATTCTTTTCACGAAACCGCCCGGCGAACCGCTCCGTGTCGAAGATATCTGTCGGCGCTTTTGTTTGATAAATGTATATTTCATGTTTTTCCACCCACCGGCCACCGGCCGCCCCCTCTTCGACAGGACTTCTTTCAGCCAAATTTCAATGGACAAGTCCTGCATCCGTGCCCTTACTCCGGATGATCCCGTCCGTACAGCAGGACCTCGGCCAAAAGCGACCCGATTGCAACGGTTGTCAAACGCTTTCCAAACAGCGCACACACACACACACGCACACAGTGTCACTGTGTTCGTTGACGTTCTGGCTTCACACCCGCCACGGCAAGGATACGCTTTCTTCTCCCACCCAGCAACCGACACGAGCATAATGATTGTCACTCGTGATAAAGTTATTATTAATAACCTTTTTTCCCGACGTTACGCTCCCCGGGACACGGTTCAGGGGAAAATGAGTTTTCGCCCTTTTGGTCATTAAGCGTGGTCCCTGCACGCAGTGAGGCCAGCAGAGCGGAGAGCATAAAAGATTCGCCAAACCTAAAGGTCCGCCGCTGAGGGGAAAATCCGAAAGTAAACATTTAACAAGAATCTAATTGTCACTCGGCAGCAATATTAGTCCTCTGGCTAGTCGCACCGCCACAGCCAGACCGCAGCTAGATGTGGTGGTGGATGCGTGGAAAAAAGGGGTTGGTTGAGTATCCCGCGGGACCAATAAATCATCGCCACAAACACACACCAACTTCTTAACCAGCATGCAGCGCCCGGTAACCCGGTGGGGAATGCTCGCAAATCTCGCTCGGCATCTCGTCGGAAAATATCTCCCCTTCGGTGTGATACCGAGGGCTGATACCGCGACATATTACACACTTTTACATTATGCTTCTTATTAATATGTTTCACCCCGCGACGCTGGGGCTTCGGTGCAAATGCATCTCCTGTGACTCGGGAAAACTCACCGAGCGCAGCCGAGCGCCGTGCGAAGTCTCGCCGTGCCGTCAACATCCTAATCCGCGTGAAGGGTGTGGAGCAATATTGGCACCACGCTTTCCCGGATGTTGGCGAGCGATCGCGATTCGTCAGCAGAAAAAAACAACGAAAGGACGAACGTCGCCATCGCCATCGTCATCGTTGATGGATGGTTGGAAATATGGATGATTAGAAAATTCGTCGTCGTGCACGCGAGAACGCTTGAAATTCATACGTTTAATGTAAATTTCATAAACGATGCGATGATGCGACACAATTTGTGTGAGCAGATTTCGATGACGTCGGCGGGCGCTTCCGGGAAGCAATTTTACTTCCACCGCCGCCGGGACTCTCTGTGGCACTGGGTACTATCGCGTGGTTTTAATGTTCCCTGGGATGAAATGAAAAGCGTTAGCTTGAAGTGAACGATTAGCGGGAAGTGAAGAAATCATCCGCTAATGCTCGGCACTGAGTACAGAAGCGCTGGCCAACGATGTAAGTGGCGTTGCTGTACTGTTCATGTCATTTCGCATTTAAAGCTTCTTTACAGCTATAGTTACTGGTGTAATCTTCGTGTTTGACAACACGCTGTTTGCAGCGTCCACTAAAGGTGCTGAAACAGAATTTTTCAAACCAAACTATAGAGTATTTCAATGCACAAATTAATTTAAATGGGATTTGCTGATCAAACAATGTATAAAATATCAACCGTAACGGTCTCACTGATTCTTGTGAAGCACTACTTAAAAATATTAATTAAGCTTTTCACAGACAGATCCATTTCCAGTATAATTAATACACGCTTTTTGTCGACACCAAGAGCTCAATGAAGCAATTTGTAGTGCTTGAATTCGTTGGAAATGTTCCGTTTCATGTTACATTTAAATTTGTAATGTAATTTTTCACTTTTAAACCTCATTTTACACTGAATTCGAAGAATTCGTTCGGTGAACGAAAGCTGCACGAAACGAACTTAATATGTTTGCTCAGCTTTTCCACGTACTTCCGGCGAACCTGCGGGTTTTAATCACCAAGAAACCCAACCCGGGGTCCGTAATGTGATGTAGAATCAACAAAACTGATATTGGAAAAATTAATACTTTTTCCATCGAATCGAAAAAAATGCGTCGAACAAACTGCTGCCAATTTTTCCGACAGATCCCATCGCCCCTTGTTCCAACAAACAATCGCCTTTTTACATCACCCCGCTTGGCACACACTAAACGTATCGGAACGGTTTTATGATACGATTGTTTTCGCTGGCCCTCTTCACTCCAGCGCCAGCCGCCTAACATTTTTTCAATAAAAGTCAAGCTCGCAACCAAACGACCAATCGACCACCAAAATCCTGCTCGCAGGGTATCGGATTCGAGGCCGCGTACGCGCGGGGAGGCATGTGTATGTTTCGTCACCCTCTTGCGATTTGCGCCCCTGTCAACGCTTCAATTATCATTCAATAATCGCGGTTTCGCTAGGGCCCGTGTGGGCCGTCACCCAAAAAAGCCGATCCCGTGTCCCTTCGCAGCTGGGCGCTAGGCATATTCCATAACGCGGCGCCAGAGTTTATGTTACGCCGGAGGAAAGGATCGCTCGGCCGCCCGGGCCGCGGTGCGGGCCCGGGCTGGCCCTCCGAATCCGGCAAAACATGCACCGACCAGCTGTTCGGCTGAAATATGAAACTACATCTTTCCCGTACCCGGGATGACGTGACGCCAGCCCGGAGGCTGTCTGTGCACGGGAGGCTACCTTTAAGCCGCTTGCGGAGGGTGCGCCAATTTTATGCTGCTTTTGCGAAGGTGCACCGGGTCGCCGGTGCACCAAAGGCCCTGTCGCCCGGTCGCATGCGGGATGGACACATGCGCCAGTCGCGTAGGATAAGGGCTGTGCCGAGATGGCCGTCAGCCGATCGGTCCGTTTTTCGTTGTTGTTCTTCGATGTTTCGTTGCAAAAATATAAACATAATTTGCCGTCGCTACAACATAATCATGTTGTCGCCAACCGCAACACCGCGAACAACATTATGGTCCTGCACCAGCGCCAGTAACAAGCTACAGAGTCAGGGAGCCGTTTGAAGACCAATTCCTGAATGTTTCGAGGATAAAGTTAACATTGTGATTACTAGATAATGGAAAATCCACAATACTGCCATGTGTTTGTCTCCCAGTGTTTACAAGTTTTTGATATACTCTGATCTATCATGATTGACAAATTAATTACTGCTACATCTGTTATTATGAGCCATTTTAATTAGGTTTTATTATTTGTTCTGTCTGTGCCGCAATTCACCACCAAGTCAATCTTTTTGCTATAAAATCTATCAATTAAAGCCATGCTCAACAGCTCAATATCGGCACATCGGACGTAAGAAAATCATTTAAAACAAATATTTGAAGTAATCAGTATTAGTTGAAAAATTGATTTGCATAAAATCCATCCATCGGTTGCATCGAACTGAGAAAATGAACACACGCCTGACTCATGCACAATTCGGGCCCTTTATCCGAAACCCAAATGCATTTCGGTGCTCAAAAATTACCATTTTCGCTTAAAACTATCTAATAATTTATCCCGACTGGAGATCCACGACCAGCGCACTTAACGGCTTATGGTAAGTCGCAAACGACCGCAAAAGTATCATGCACCGAACGCATTAGCACTCGAAAGTTGCGTGTGCGTGCCTCATAAATGGAAGGCCCCGCTACGCCCGGCCCGGTTTCCACATGCTAAACCATTTCGGTATGATCGATTTAACCTGTTGGATAAATTACCGGATTACGGTGCGGCTTGCGGTTGCTGTAAGCACCCAGGCACCGGGCATAAAGGACGGAAAAACTCGCTGGCCACATGGCCGGCTGGTCTCATTAGTGGGCTGTTAGGTGCTCTAATGTTTTATTCGTGCCCAACATTCTACACCAGGTTTGCTTCCGAAACTCGCCAAAGTAACCGCAACGGAGGCGTTCGTTTAGCTTTTTTTCACCGGCTCTTAGACGGAACACAATGTGACTCTCTCTGGTGTATGTTACAATGTAGGGGGTCCAAAATGGGACGAAAGCAAAATAAGCCTAAGATCAAGGACCTCCAGCATAATTACTGAACCATAAATCTCTCGCTCATCATCTGCAGTGCAGTTTGGGTTAAATAAGGACTCTGCATGCACGCAACCGTTGAAGGGTTCTAGGCTACGGGTACGGATCCGCAGCTTTTGGCACTGATCCCAAAATCTCACACACACATACGCCGGCAATGGCACCAAGCGTCCTCACGACATGCGTGGAAATTGATTAAAATTATGTTGCACAAAACGAGATTAGTTGCTGCGAGTCTCACCCGTATCGTGTCGATCGACACACGGGGTATATTCACGGCTTTTGGTGGCCCATCCTAAAGTGAGCGTAACTGACGCGCGTAGCCAACAAACGGTATCCGCCTGTTGGCACCAGCCGTGGGTGTAGCGGCCTTTCGCCGATCACCGATGGTTCACAATATTTGTCTCTCATTTTCATCTAATTTTCCCACTTTTCCCGTGTACTCGCGCGCGCCAATTACGGGCTACCCTACGAACACGAGCGAGCCAAAATCAGATAGTGTCCTGGGCATTGACGCCCAACCAAACCGACGACCGGTTGGCAGGAGCGCCCCGTTTGGGTGGCTTGCCGGAAAATTGAATTCCTGAAAAAGAGCATCACCCGGGCTGCCGGGTTCGTGTGTTGGTGTGGCTGTTTGTGTGAGTTGGTTGAGAGTGAAAATTCAACCACTTCCTGGTGGATGGTAAGCTGCCAGTGGAGCCAGTGAATACAGTTTCATTAAATGTACATCACGCGCCTTAAAACGAGATCGTGGGGTATTATCGCGATTTCGTTGATTGAATCATTCGCCGCTGCCTTGTATTAACGACCACAGGAAAATATGTTTCCCGCTTGATGGTTTTGATTTTTCCTGATCGACCCGGTGCTTCGAGACGAACACGCGTTGCTAAACGTTGGAAAATATTGTCTGCTGTCTAAAGTATTTCTAGTAATTTCTAGTCTAAAATATTTCTGAAAACCCTATTTTGAAAGAAGTTTTCGTAGACAATGTTAAAGAAGTATTTTCTATGCTCAAGTTTCGATAGGTCCGTCTCCAGAAGGCGCATCTGGCGTACATTTTTTTTGCCAGCAACCTCGGAGACGTAATTCCACGGCGGAAGCTACTCTCAAAACTTCCGGCGTTCACGGTATGTTGGCCTGAATGGGTAGTAAAAAACGTATGCCTCTCGAAGCGAGGCGAAGATCGGGATCTGTGCACTTTATCTCATAACCACACACAGACACTTAGCGTCACCGGCGAGCAAGAAAAACCCCGACAGCTTCTTGATCTAGTTTCACACATTCTCGCGCAAAATGGCATCGGTCCCGCGATCGGTCCCGGCCCCTCTTCATCCTTCTTAACCGAAAGCCCCCGAAAGCCAATGCAAACAAATACCAAACATACAGCCCACTGTTTACACGGAGGCCGTGCCCATTATGTTCCGTTGTGCTAGGCCGCCACCGCTGCTGCCGGTAAGTAGCACCGAAAATCGGATCGTGCATCCCGGCGGGCATTGCGTCCTTCGGCGCACCTATCCAGGGTCCTTGCGGTCCTGCTGCTCAAGCTGACGGGGAATGTAAAGGAGGTTAAGAAGGTAACGGAGAGCGACTGGGGGAAAAAAAAGCAAAGCCTTTTGAGTTTTCCCATCCCGTCCCAGAATTCGCGGTCCAAGGAGCTGGTCCGTTTGGGCTTTGTGTTTACCGGGGCTCGCTGTTGATACCAAATACAAACACCTTCCCTCGGGTTCCCAATCCATCACCATCCCGGTATCCGGTCGACATCATCATCGTCATCCGCCGTGGCCCGTGTGCCAGAGTGTCTTCACAATGCTCCTGCGTACATCCCCGCCAGAGATGCCTACAATGGCGCAAATCAACTGAAACGATTGTCCTTCGAAAAAAAATGGAAAGGAGTGGAAGGATTAAGGACCTGCACGGTGGCGGTTGATGAGTAGCGGCCGTAGCGGAAACTAAGGAATTGAAAATAAATTCGTTTTCGATAAATCTGTCCTCTCAAAACAATACGCGCCTTTCGGGGGTCCTTTGTTGCGCAGGAAGGTACGCACGGGTAAGGGGTTCGGCCAAAGATTAGATTTTTCGGTCCTGCGTCGTCCCTACCGTTGACAACTTCCAACCAGTTCCAGAAAACGGATTGTGGAGTGAGAATGGCCAAGAAATGGTTTGAGCTGGCAAGAGACAAAGGGAAGTACGTATTGGAACCGAATATAGTTTTGGTTTGGACAACTTTGTTTTCGATTACTTTATATAAAATATTCCAACAAACCTTATTATGCGATTAATACCAATGAAGAGCTATCGTTAAACCAGCCATAAAAGCTTCCTGAGCTACGTTTTGACCAACGGCACCATGGTACGGCTCCCGCTATGCTTCGGGCACTTAGAGTGAACCAAAACTTTGTGCGCCATCGAAGAGCATTATACTGTCAGGCTCGTCCTGTCGTGATCGTGCCGAAACCAAAACATCGTACGTCGCCGTCGACTCCGAACGGCTGGCTGGTCACGGGAACGTCCCGCCGGAATGTGTCCGGTGGAAAATTAAATTCCAAACATATTATTATGATTATTACTCTGTGCACACCTGAAGATACTTTCCGGAGATTTCCATTTTCCGGCGTACACGTCCTCGGCCGGTCGGCCAGTGGCACTGACGGCGGTACGATGTGGTGACACATCTCGAATGTTATTATTATCTTAGTTTCATGGCTTCTACTACGACTCCGGTCCGTTCGCTTGACTATCGTCTCTGCCGTCACCGGACTCCGGACTGTCCAAATATTATGTGACAATCTGCAATGCCGGGACGGAATCGGAATCTTGCCGTACGAGAAATGCTCCACATTTCGGTGTGTGTGTGAGTGGTCATGGCACTCTTGGAGCTCTTTTGGCATTCCTTTCTGCGATTCCTCGGTAGGACCTTCGAGTTTAAGTGCTTCCTTCGGGGATATCCGTTCGTATCATGTCTTAACCTTAAAATGCATAGTTTATAGCCTTGATGGCTGTTCAACTGGATGCTGAAAATATGTCGATGGTTGCTGCTTTACGTCGATCAATGGCCGGACACAAGTCCAGGGGGACGATATTTATTAGCTTTGATTGGTTTGAGTTCTATTTTATTTAGGTTACACATCAAAGATGATCTGTTAAAATGTTTACTATAAATGATAAAACATAAAACAATATAAACTTTGATTGAGTCCACAAATGTGAGCAATTAATATGCACTTAACATCCTATTCAAGCATCCTTTTCATCGACCTAAACCGATCGCCGATTGAACCAACAACCGATGGAGCATTTGATCGCAAACAAAACAGCTGTCAAATGGTCGTTTACCTACGCGTTGCCATTGATGTCGGTTATGTCCAATCAGGTCCATTATGTCAGACATCAATACGGTTCCCCGGCTCCGGGCCCAGGCTCCGGTTGAGCGACTTGCGGACGCCGGTTTATTCCACTTCGCCGCCAAGGATGGTAATTAGCCAGCATTAAACGCGGGTATCATAAAAGCTGTCACCCAGTAATTTCAGATAAATGCTTTTAGCTGTGTTCCGTTGCAAGCTTTTTTCCACCCCCAGCACCGGGCACTTGGCGCGATTTTAAGAACCCGGCAGCACCCGCTGGGCGACCGAGAACCCCGAGCTGCTGCTTATGGCGGAAATTTATGGGAGAAAGCAAGAGCCGACAGCTGCAGAACAGATTTGTTTGATCGCACTTTACAACACTATTATGCGTTAACAACTGTACCGGTGTTTCCAGCGAAAGGTCGCCGAGAGTGGCCGCAGACCTCGGCTACCTCACAATCCGTTCGCGGGCATTAAAACGAACGAGCGGGTCATCAATCGTCCATCCGGCGCGCCCGGCGCTGGTGCCATTTGTCTTCTGCTTGTTGGTGCGCATCGACAAAGTTTTCCAGACGCCGGTCGACGGGGCCGCAGCACTCGTAAACGTCAGATTCTACTACACTTCGCCTTAATTACTTTCGATAATGAAATATCATTTCTTTTATTTCTCCGAACAACAAGCGCGTTCCGCTCAGAAAACTCACGACGCTGCCGCTGCTGCCGTTCTGCCTCAATATCTGTCTCCCGTTTCCGAGGTTCCGAGGAGCCGCGGGACACGGGGAAAACACAGCCATAAAACAACCCATTACCGAAGACGATGACTTCTGGTGCGCTGCCACGCTGGACCCAGGACTCGGGTCCGGATCATCGTGCCGTGTTGTACTACAAGAGCGGATGTACTTCAAGTGAACTCGGTGGAATCGCGCGCGCACTTTTCCAGTTTCCAGTTTTGCGACCCAACTTTTGCCCGTCGCAATTGGAAAATTCTTCTCTCGTCCAGCAGGAGTTTTCCACGCTTATTGGTTTTGCGCAATCTTTTGCCGCGGAGAAAGAGCACACAATTACCGGCGCATTTCTGGGCGTTTTGCGACGCGTGTTATTGATGAGGTGAAGTTCAAGTGGGGGTCTCCCCACGGTCGGGGAAGCGGCACAGCGTTGGGTGCAAATGAGAAATCCTTGACATGCGGCGGTAGTGTACATATGGCGCGGGCGCGCGCAAAAAGAAAAATGCTCCATAAAAAGATGAAAAGCAGAAAAATGAGCTTGAGCAAAACATGTGAAAAACTCCCCCGAAACCGGCCAGCGGAAACTCATTTCGGAGCTCCCGGTCCGAAACGAACTCGTAAACACAGTTCGCGGAAGGAACACGGAACACAAAAACAGGCGTAAAGTTGGGTAGATGTGAGGAAAAACGCAAGGAAAAGAATGAGAACAGCGAAATAAACTAACATTAATCCAAGCAAGCTTGGGCCGAACTGCGAATGCGCGAAACTTGCAACAAAACAGGCACCAAACGCTCGGGCAGCGGGCTGGTGGCCGACCAAAGTGCATCCGAGCGTTGGATGGAAGTTTCGCCCACCGGATTTTTCTTCCGTTTTTCTTCGCGGATTTCCCACCCAAAAGCGGATAAAAAGGAAACCGAACCGGACTCCTCAGCGGCCTCAGCGACTGGCGATCAGTTTCCTCGGGGAGGAGGTGCTGGTGTGTGGATCGGACGTCTTGGAAAACCAGATTTTGGTAACCGAGTCCGGTCGGCGGAGGATATTGGCGCATGAACACCACACCGGCGGTGGAAAAAAGCTAAATGGTACGCAAAAAAGGAAAACGAAACGAAACACAGACACCATGTTGCTAACGATCCGCCCGGGCCAAGCCCAAGCTGCTGACCCGGCCGGGCCGAAGCCGAAGGAACAAGTTGTAAAGTGTTCACCGAGCTTTACCGGGGACTACCGACAGGGTCTGGGGTCGGTTGGAAAATTGGCCATCAGGGTGGGCCCGGGCTGTTCGGTAAAATAAACTTGTTTATCACATCGGGTTAGTACATCGAGAAGTTTTATAAACCGACCATCAGGTTGCGGATCGCCGTCTTGCATCGCCGGTGCTTGAAAAGCCTTTTCTTATCTTTATTTACAGGCTCACGGCGTTCAGTTCAGTGATACACAATCACAGCGTAGGTTCGAATTAATTTATAATACTTCCAACAAAAGAACCTTATATTCTTCATTTCTCGATATTTTAGCAACCTTAAATTTACCACCTTTGAGATCGAAAGCTTTGAATAGGAACAGCTCAAGAGCCACAAGTAAACCCGAAACTGGAAGTTGCAATTTAGAATTTTTATTTGTCAAACATTTTCACCAGTTTCCTTCGGCTCCATTCCCGTTGCGGTGCAGGATATTCAATAGCTATAAATAAACTAACAACTGCACTCACCACCTGGTCTGTGTTCGCCCTTTTCAAACACCTAAGGACGCGCTCGGGGGCCGTGCCAGGGCGCATCTCAGGTGCACCGCGCGGTATAGAAACATCCTACAAACTTGCGCTCCCGAGATGGGCGACGATTGAAAAGTTTTATCAACAGCTTTTCCGCCCTTGCTGCGGGACGCGTTTCCGGAGCATATTCGCCGGGTCCCGGAGCCTTTCTGAAGCTGCGGCCCGTTGATTGCTTTCCAGTGTGCGGCGGACGGGTCTGAAAGTTCCCCATTTTTTGTAACTCACCCCAAAAGCTCGGTATTTCTGGGGCAGCCATTTTCATTTAACGGCTACCACCGACCGGCCCGTAAAATGAGTCCGTTTTCAATGGGTCGTTATAGCTGGGAAAAGCGGTTAGTTTTTGGTAAACGTTAATGCTGAAGGACTGCCATAATTAAAACCGTACATTCGTGACTTTGTTGGGATAATTTTTGGCGCCACTGGACCTCTCTTTATTTCGATTGCAAAAGGGAACGATCTCACTGAGCCCACCAGTGCCATAATAGGTCGGAGAGGAAAGCTTTTTATACTACAAGGCCACGTTTTAATGAACCACAAAATTGGCTCATTAGCGTTTTAATAAACGCCCGGAATATAGGAAACGCCATTGGACTATTTCGACAGGATTCTCTTCAGAGCTTTTTCAAATTGACTGGCGAGTCACTTGGACAGATACATATGGACCAGTGAGCCAGCAATGCCCTACGGAAATGTGGAAAATCGCTTTTATATCTTCGTACAGGTCATGTTCCCCTGGAACAGATTCCGAATAAATGAACGAAAGCAAATGGTCTCTCGAACTCGAACGCACATCTTTGTTTCATTTTAATTCAGCCAACGAAAAAGGCCGTGAAAAACCGAAATCTTAAGCCGGTTCCGTACAGGACATCTTCCCACTAAGGTACGTGCTGTGAAAACACAATCAAGATTCGTTCCACCGGAGAAAACCCTTTTCACGCAGGTTGGCAAAGGATACGCGCACAAAGTATCCTTTCGCTGCGGATCTGCATTCATCTTCCGGTGGCCAGCAAAGGCAGCAAAAGAAGAAAACGACATCCAAATAACCCTAATCAAACAGACCACGCCGCCGCCGCCGGCAATATCCTGCCAACCCCGTGTCTGGTGTACACGTGTCTCGGTGTTGGTGTGATTTTTTGCTCCTTCGGACCTGCAAATTCTAAAACTCACCGTAACCGCGCGCTTCGAAGCCAAACAATGAACAACTCATCATCATCGCCCATCATGATTGTCCTGTGGTGAGCAACCACGTCCTGGGAGAGTCCTGGGAGATCACAGCAGTGGCTTTGTTCGGTTGACCAATTCGTTTCGCGCCGCACGAATGTCCTTCTTATGCATGGCGGCGCGAAGGTGCTGTACGGATTATTCGATTTTTGGACGATTTAGTAGAGAGGCAGCAAAAACTGGGACCCACCAAACGCACACAGAAAGAGAGAGACAGAGAGAGAGAGAGAGAGAGAGAGAAGGAGCGAAAGAGAAAGGTAGAGCATAAAGGACTGACCAACATTTTCGGGTTGGGAAAAGCGCGCCATAAATCAATGATGGGATCTTATCGCCGTCCGTTGGTGGTGGCCAGCAACACCAGGTTCGTGCCGCTTCGGAAAAAGCTAATCTCTGGGCGAAGAAGCCCGCCAAGCGGGGGCAGCGCCAAAAAACAGGCCACCAGCACCAGCGAATTCCGATGATTTTACGCATTTTTGCAAGACCGTAATCAACCTTCGCCTTCGGAGTTCTTCGGGACCCACCGGCCGAGAAAGGGAACGAAAATGAATGATGTAAAATTAAATCGAAAGATATTCTAATGACCAACAACCAGCGGGGCCACACCGGGTGGCTGGTCAAACGGGGTGCATTGAAACGTCACGGTCCGCCACCTGACCGCCTGCCCTCGGTTCGGCAGGGAAATTGATTGTAATTTTTCCACCGCAAAGCGAACCGAACCGAGAGCCGGAGGGAGCAAAGATTGCCACCCACCGCAACATCCGGTCCGGTCATAAGCCCGGCCGCTTGGCCGGACAGTTTTTTTTGTTCTAATGACTTTGATTTATGACCGTTCGGAAATTAAGATTCCTTCGGTGGCCGCGCCACGTCACGACGGCTAGGTGAGCCGGCGGGACCCAGCATGGATCTCCCGGCGTGAGCCTTGCGTATGACTGGATCTTTTTCTTCCGCCCGCCCGATGCGGCCCATAATTGGCTAGACCGGTTGAGACACGTTTCTGGCAGCTCCTTCCGGGGCTTTTCCGGTGCGGGGTGTGAAATAATTGATTTTCGCCCATTTCTGGCACGCAAACCGGATCGATGTCGATCGGGATCCTCCTACTGCGGCCAAGAAAAAAACGGAAACATAATCACCTTGCCTAGCGTGCGTTTTTAAGGTCCATTAAACCGGGGTGCGAGCGCGGCGTGTCCTTGGACGGGGATTCGAAAGCGATTCCGGGGCCGTGGCCGAAGGTTCTGGGGTATTTTTCACGCTGCTTACCGGGTACTGATCGTTCGACTGATTTATAATTGGTGATAAGGACCCCATCCCTGCCGGATGCCTGCGAAAGGTATTGGCCACCCGCGGCAGGTAATCATTATTTATTGTTCTAGTGCCCAGGCGAAGGTCCCAGTCCATCGCTGCTTGAGATCGTGGCAAATTTAATGTCCTTCACCCAGCCCAGTCGGCCGGCCGGTTGTTATGGCCGAGGATGTTCTTATCCTCGTAGCAGCGGGGAACTAAAAGGTGTAACCGGTTTTACGGGTTGTGAATTGTTGTCCATAAATCAATCATAGACCCCGACAGGGGGAGTGCTTGCCAAAAAGCTGTTGTTCGTGACTCGCCGCGAGGGCGATAAGAGCGTCTAGAAAGGTTCCGGGGAAACATCAAATTAAAGTGAATTCATGAGGAAAGTAAATATATTTCGCTCGTCAGGTATTTTAGTAACGGTTGACGAAAGTTCAGCATGGCCTCTGCACCGGAAGAGATTGTTTTTGGCCAAACGAAAATAACTTTTTATATATTAAAGCACATTTTTTGGTTCCATTTTGGCTTTGATGCTTTTCAAAGATCCTGTTTTATTCATGAATTTTCAACAGAACCTCATCTTACAGTCCTTCTTCTCTTTGGCAAATGTTACCATGTGCTAAATTAGTCCATCACTGATTTCTAAGCGATTGTTAGTACTAAACGCTACGCTACGAGCATTGCCATGGTGCAGGGTTTGCTTCCCAAAAGACACAAACTTCTCGCTTCCGACGAATAACGTACCCGTGTACAATCGTAATAATTGGGCAATTTCATACAAAGAAGAAAATTACAGTACACATCAAACTGCGACACGACTCGGCAACGAGCACGGCAAGAAGCATCCCATAAATCATGCTTTCCACGAAGCACCACAGCGTTCTTTCCCCCTCGGGCGGCGGCAGCGGAGGTTCAAGGTGACAGTTACCGTCCCGACGGAACCCTCACGCAAAACATGCAGCTCGTGGCCAAAGTTGCGGATTCTGCACAACACGACGGCGACGGCGGACCCAACACATGCTCTCAGGGCCCCGCCACCCAACCCGAGCGAAAGTTAAGCTGAAGTTAAGCTGAGAAAAACGTGCGATAAGGCTCTCGGTCGCTCGGTACGCTCCGGCCCCGAAGTTTGCGTGCTTCTTCAGCTCCGGCAACTACTTCGCAATAAAACTATGCCGAACGCCCTGCGGGTGGGAATTCGATTCCCGCACTACAACACGCTGCACGGAGCGGTGCAACGGTGCCATTGTTGCCAAGGTGCAATGATATGATTATTACAGAAGTACAACTTTTCTTCAGCGCCGCCAGCACCGAGTGCCACCGCTGCTTACCGTACCGAAAAACCCACCAAAAGCAGAGCGTTTTGTTCGCCCGGTTCCCATGGAAAAAGGACACGATTTTCCCACCTGCCACAGGGCGCGAGGGTTGGCCACCGCGTGCCACATCGGAAAGTGTTGCTATCGGAAGAGAACCCGTCGCTCCGGTGTGTGTGTGTTGTGTTTGCGCCGGAAAACCGGAAAGTTTCATCCTGCGCATCGGAAGGATCTCTTCGCCTGGGACACGGCGGCGACCGGTGGCGATGAATTGTAGATAAAACTGGCACAAAACGATAGTGAAACTGTCGCCGTCGGGGCAAAACGTTTGCCGTAAAGTAGCGGACTGGCGGGCAAAAAAAAAACGGAGCAGGAAAACGCAAGACGCAAGACAAATCCAGCAAAAGTTGTGTCTTATTCTGTGGAATACAAATTGCACAAGTTTCGCCTTTTTACATTCCTTCGCTGTTGCCTTCCATCGCCTGTTTTACATCAACCATCTAACACGCCGCAGGGACCTCAGCGATGCATCCTGGGCGGTGCATCCTCGATAGCAGCGTGTCCGCTTGGCACGTCGCTACCCGGCACCATTATCTGGCAGCGGACCGGTGCCGAAGAAGTTGCCGGTGCTTGTAAATTCTTCCCAAACCCACCGGTTCGGTGTCATAAAGGCTATGAGACACCGCTTGGTGTGGTATTGGGAAGCGAACGAATTTATGGCTCCCGCCTATCTGTTCCAATTCGTTCGTTCTCATCGCATTAACATAGTGTTTTAAATGGATTCATTTGGTTGTGCCTTTTTTCCTTGCCATTTCATCTTTACATCTTTATTTAAACAGATTGTTCTTGTTTCCTTAAAGTATGTTTGATACCATTTTTGCCTTATTATTAGTATCTTTTCTTTCGTAGTCGGTGTTTATTACTTTCGTTTCTCCTTCTTTTGGTCTGTGCTTTCTTTAGTTCGATGCTTTCCTTTCTTTTTATCTTTTTGAAGTTTATTGTCACATTTTTTAAATTATTCTTATTCGATTTTTGTTCTGCGTTTCTCTCACTAAATTTCTTCAATCTAGCAGAGAATTTTCTCAAAAATTTTTGCTAACCTAACCCACAAAACCCCAAAGGAAAACCTTCACTGCACTGTTTCGCCCACTTTTCCCGGAGTCGGTGTCCTTTTTTTCCTCCGACTCCTACCCAAAACCAGAAGCGATAATTTTAAGTGTCAATCATTCCGAAACCCTAGCCGAACGCGCCCAAAGGTACGGAAGGCGAATTTTGAAGGAAGGAGAAAGCAACCCGCCGCAAACCAGTAAACCGGAAGCGCTGTGGGGTGGCTGCCGTGGGGTGGAAAAGGACGCCAGGTTGCTTCGAGCGGCGTCCCGAAGAGCAATTTCCGGGCATTGTTTCCGATGCTTCGGTTTCCTTTTTCGCAAACGGGGCGGCCGGCTTTGATCGGGCCATCGTTTCCCGTGACCACCTTTCCTGTGCGATCCTTCCGACGCTTCGCTGTTCGCTGCCGGCCGGCGACAGGCCAAGACAGGAGACGGCTGCGCCCGCCATCGAGGACGCGGCCCGAGGGGCATAAATACCACAATACCCGGGGGGTTAATTTTCTGTCCGGGTCCTTTATCTCGCTTTTTTGACCTCTTCAGGGAGTTTTGAGTTTATGCTCATCTTTAAAAAGCACGAACGTCGCATACTTTCTTTCGCGGTTCCATTCGCTTTCCATTTCTTCGTGTGCGCTCAGCCTGCGGCCATTGAAGCCGGTTGATGTAAATGTGTACGAAGCCTTTCATTATTTCTTCCTTCACGTGATGTCACTCTTCGTACCCCGGTGGCCGGCGGCTAGCCCGGGACCTAGATATCCATTGCAACTGGAGGGACTTTTTGATTTACCGTCTCTTTCTGCGATGTCCAGGGTGGGGGCTCTACGTGTGTTCCGTTCTTGGTTCACGAACTTTTTTTTCGTCCCCATTTCCGGCAATCACCGACGGGCGGTTCGGCCAACCGCAAAGTTCCTACTTCCGGGGTGAACCATCATCGCTCCCGGCGGCTTGTTTACTCGACGAACAACAGCCCCACGGAAGAGAGAAGGGTCCACATGGCCACGCCAGGGGAAGTAGGTCATTCTAGGCGGCGATAAAAGGAGTTATCGTAAGTGAATTGCAATGAGCACGAGTGCAGGGTAAATAGAAATTAAAAATTCATTTATGCTTCCTATGCTACGACTGCGGCACCCGAGCCGACCCGGGCTGCCAAAGTTGAGCCAATGGAGTCAGGAAACAATCTGGAAGAAATAAAACTTTTCCATTTACTTACCTATTAGTTATGCGGCAGCAGCAACGTTTCGCAGCGGGAAAAGTTCTCTGCGGCCAGGATTTACCGGTTCCCGGGCTCTTGAGCGCAAAGCCAAATATGCTTTTCGCTCTAACTTTTCTCTAAACAGACCAAACCACTAAAGACGAAACAACGGGGATCAACGGTTGTGTGTACAATTCTTCGAGATGCTTGCACAAAATGATACATTTATTTTCTCGAAACGCTCGAAAGAAACAGATTTTGCTCTATTTTAAAATTATTCAATCAATGTACGAATATTCGCGGTTTAAATTACGTTTTAATTCTTCACTATTGACGCCAGAAACCCCAAAGTTCCATTGCACCAAAGAACCCCGAGCTCGAGAGCGTAATTCCCCACGGCAACTCCACAAACCAAAGTCCATTATATTCGGAAAACGAGGATGCAGACCGCATTCTCGATTTCCATCTCGCTTGCAGCCGGGTTGCCCGGAACGGGATCCGAGTGCGAAATTTGTAAATAAAACGCCAAATGCACCCAAAGGAGCCAGCAAACGGCGCCCCAGCCGGCCGGAGTCATAAAACCCGGGGCCAACCCAAGGGTCAAGAAGGAGCCAGAACCACCTCACCGGGCCCCTCTGCAGCAAGGCGAGAAGTCAGAGTCAAAGAAATAAAATAAAAATGGCGGGCCACCAAAAAGCTGCAATGAAAAGCAGATCGGGCAATAAAAATGATAGCGCTCTGGTGTTCCGGTTTGCGAGGTTTGCCGGGAAAACCTAACCCAAGGTCCACAGCCAGCCAGCCAGCCAGCCAGCCAGCTGCCAAATCGGTCCCGTCAATCTCGTGGCCACGGCCAACCTGCATCGGGGCCGTCGCCGGAACGGGGCACAGGAGACAACATTATTCCTCCCGACCGGTTTCCGTATGTTGCCGCAGAGCCGGACCGCGGTCGCCGGCAATAGAGCGCGGGAAGAAAATGGGGAGCGGGGTCCCTAAAGGGCCCGGTGCATCAACGCGGTGCGCTGCGCAGTGACAAACGGGAGCAAACAAACTTTTTTCGATAAATAGAGACTAATTGCAGAAGAAGGAAAAAAATATGTTTCGCTTCCCCGAGGCCGGTATTGTTCCGTTCCGGAGTTGGTCGCTTGGTGCAATGATCTTTTTTCGGGTGTCCGCATTCGGTGTGTGTGTGCAAGGATGCTGTGTCCTGTTTTGCCTGTACGGCCTGAGATTTTGTAAGGCTTTTTCTTCCCGTTTGCTCATCTAGGCCATCCGGGGCACGGCACCGGAGGCTTATTATGTTGGGTGAGCTTCTTTCGCAAAAATACAATCTCTTAGCGGCTTTTTCTTCCCTTTGGTCGTTGGCCCAGCTTCCAGTTGGCACCCGCCCGTCGGAACCGGCCTTTGTTGCGGGCTCTGGGTGTTTATGTTTTGTGCCGGCGGAACCAAGAATGGGATTACATTGCCGTTAAGAAGGCGCGTCTCGTTAACAGTTCTTCGCGTCGCCACCGGGAACAAGCCGGCCCGGCCGACCCCGGGCCGGATAGAAAAGGAGAAATCCTGTGAAAGGGAGCAACTGTTTTCTTAATAAACCCCGGTCGCAAACCATTTTCGGTTGGGCAGAAGACATTGATCATTCGTCAGCTCTGTCGCTGCCGGTCGGCCGGTCGACCGGATCACCGAACGGTTGGTCCGAGCCGGATGTCCTGTTTGCTTGACTTCCGTGACTCGCGGCGTGGCGAATCCCACAACCGAGCCCAATAGAGCAAACCCACAGAGACGCGAAACTGCCGGGCAGTCGGGGGGCATAAAAACTGGAAACGAATGATTCCGTTCCAGCTAGCACCTGCCTCAACGGGCGGGATGTTTGCATAGGACCACGGCCACGCGAACCGACATTGAATTTTGGATTCTCCGCCTTTCGATGGCTTTCGTTCGCTATTCGTCGACGCGCTTGGCACAGGAAATAGGATTTTTTGGGAAAATATTGTGGCCTTTTGCGGGTGCCACGGGCCACGGACGCAAATGTTTTCCGTCGGCGTTGATTCGATGCAATCCGGCCAGATGCCGCTGGGAGGCCGTGTGGCCATGCATGCTCGCGCACCGCATAATGACTTGCATAAGCATGGAATAAGTAATTCGATATTTTTCCGATGGATTATTTACGCATTCGCAGGGCCACAGGCAACCAAACGCCATCGAGGAGAAGCAGTGCTCGGCGCGGCATGTGAATCGTCAAGTACTCCGGGTTTAGAGTTTCAAGGTCCTGAATCCTTCTCCTGCTTAGCGTTCTGTCGTAGTTCAGTTCAGTGTAGCACTTTGAACTAATTTTTAAAAACTAAAATTTCAAAGTTTAAAAGTCTTTTTTAGGTTTGTCTAAACGCTAGACTTTGCAATGATATCTGTGCTCAAAAACCTAGGCACTTCACCGCCAAAGTTTGCACTGTCGCCTCACCAAAGGCTATTTATTGTTTTTCTCTACACCTATAACGATAATCGTTAGCGCGCCAAGCCATCACCTCTGAGGAGTGCCGCCAGGATGATCCTTCAGGCCGAAGAAGGAGCAACACTCGCTCGGGGCTGCATAAATAAACAGAGCACCAAACATCGCCCCGGATGCCGTCTGCCCGACTTGGGACCGCAGATTGAAATCGGAAGCAGCCTTCCTTTGACCGGGCCCGACCATCCGTCGACGTCCGCCGAGGGATACATTATCCGGGTTCGGGATTGGCGGCCCATCGCCAGCGGCTGGGCCGTGTGGTGTCTCTGTGATGTTTGGTTTTCAACGGCGTTTCGCACAAATCCTTCCCGAGAGCTACCGAGCTGGTGGGTTGACGTCTTTGATACGCTCCACTGGCAGCGAACACTGAGCCAGACCCCGGCCAGACAGAGCCCGATCCCTAACGGTACTCAATATTCATAAGGTTTACTTATGCTCGTTGTCGGTTTTTTTGTTCCTCGTCCTGTGGCCGTCGTCCTTAGTCCGAGGATTGCGAGAGAGCAAAAAAAATTCTGTAACACAGCCCAGCACGCAGGACGGGGTCCTCAGCACCTAAGCTCCGGCCGAACTTCTCACTGGGACGTGTACATGAGTTCTACTTTTTATTTATTAATGCTGCTCGGCGGCGGTTCGGTGGTTCCGTGGCTTCACGCTGCTCTCGAGTCCACAGCGTGGCTCGGAAGGAGCAAAAAAAAGGACGCAACGGGTCGCCGGGTCCCTCTAATCGGCGTGCAAGTGATTATGACCAAATATTTGCGGGTTTTAGTTCCACCTGACCGACTCTGAATGTAAATCATGTTCAGATATGTACCCTTCGAACGGTATCCCTCAGCCGGGTGAGACCGACCCCGTTTCACGGTGGCAAGCATCTGAATCGGGGGATTTCGGGATCGGTTACGCCATCCCGTCATCATCGACTTAGGACCCGGGCTGGCTGGCGGACCGGTAGCGTCCAGGCGTCTTGCCGCCATTGTTACCGTCCTGGGATCCGTCTTCAGGTTTTTTTTTGTTTTGTTCGACACGCGACGGCCCATCAAAAGGGCCGAAGTCAGGGTGAAGACGGCGATCGAATAGACATCAAATGAAGGCTGCGGCAATCCTCGGGTCACACCTCCGGCATTGTTGGGCAGCGGCGAACAATAGTGCTGATTTCTGGGCTTAAGATCACATCACATGCCAATAGTTTGCATTGTACGTTACCATTTTTCTATTTTTGATGTCTTTTCTTGAGGGATAAACACTGAACAGCCACAAACAAAGTGTGGACTTTTGTCGAATTGTTTATACGCTCTTCATAGTGTTGTTGATTTGAATGCATGATTAGGAAAACTTTATTCGTTTCAACCGTCTTCGAAGTCGTTCTTAACCTAACGTAGAACCAAAATTTAAAGAAAATGTTGAAATTTTATGAAAGTTCACAAAAGCTCATATCGAAATTTACGTTGTGTAAAAACGAAGTTGTGTAAAAACGAATATCATGGTACGTCCTAGCCGCCGGCACCAGCGCACCTGGCGGACTTACTAGAAACTATAGCTAGAACGACGCACGCACATCTAGTATCCTTAGAGTAGATGTAGAAGCGAAAAAGAAACGACCGTTGGCGACAGACAGTGGAGAAAGAAAGAGGTTCTACAAAGGAGGTTCTATGGGTTTCAGTTTGTCACTGACTTAAGAGCGAATAAATTTAACAGTTTACAAACACAAAACTAACGTAAAGTTCTCTAAGGTCAAAAACCTTCTACGGTGTAGTGATGTTTGTATGGGATTTACTTTATCATCAACATGTACAACTATCCTGTAATAATACCCCAATTCATTATTTACTAATAAGCTGGCTTTTGCTACAGAAAGAGAGAGACACAGAGAGAGACATACAGAAAGATGTCCTCAATTAAATCACACCATTACAAGCACAATCTCCACCACAGACGATGGCATATCTTTCGTGCGAATAATTTGCTCGTCCCAGACAACCATAGAAAGCACCATAAAAGATTGTTCCGTACCGGGGCCATACCGACGCATCGAACCGTCTGCCGACATATTAATGGGGCCTTGCCTATCAGCACCCACCATCATCAGCTTCACGCCATCATCGCCGAGATGGCATTTCCACGGCCACCCCACTAATCTTCGGCGACGGCAGAGGGCTTCGGGTGGTTTGTGGCCCACACTAACGCGAACTGTGCTCGTATTTGCGATGTAATGGCTGCGGCATTTGCCTCCCGAACGATCCGGTTCTAGCCTTATCGGGAACCATCGGCACCAAGACCGCAGCGACCGAGCGGGTCTTGTAGCGTATCCATAGCCGCAGCATTTTCGCAATCCTGACCCGAGGCGCGCGACGGGCGGAATCGAACGAAACTATCCGCTCCGAGTTTTGCGGTCGAAGCAGTATTATAAAACTCAAATAATGATCATTTATTTCACTGTAATTCTATTAAACGGGAAGGGAAGATATGCTTTTGGCCCCCCCGCAGGCTTATGGTTGCCGTTCTGATGCCGGGAATAAAACAAAAGCCTCCTGGCAGAATGACTCTCCGTGTGTGTGTGGCTGGGTCCATGCGGCACACTATGCGGCAAGGACGAAAAACTATCGGCCCATCCGGCCCATCATCAGTACGGATCGCAAGGATGTGTGCTTAGGACGACGGCAGCCACTGGATCGATTGGCCACCACCACCGGTTCCATGGTTGCTGGTGCGTGGCCGTCGGTCAGAGAAGTTTGTCTTCATCTGCCGAAATCCGGTATCGGGTTTCGGTCGGCCCTGCGAATGCTGGTCGTGGGCGCCTACGGACGGTTTCGGGTTGCGCCTTTGATCCTGGCTCGTGTTGCCAGCCGCGCTGCCGCTGATTGATTCGTAGTTTATTGTGCGCGCCCCCGTTCGGTCCCAATTAGGTCAATCAGACCGAAGTACCGACCGTAGCAAGACGACGCTTCGTCGACTAGAAACACAGAAGTAAGCATTCCGAGAGTTGAGATTCGCTTGGCCTACATTTGGTGTGGGCGCTGCGGACCTTCAATCAGCTTCTCTCATAATATTTTACCGTAAATAGAATTAAATTGAGACACAAAGGAACCACTTTCTTATCGCCCAAAACCCTCCAAGGGATCCGGTTGGTTGTCTCTTGGAAAAGACCCCCCGAAGTAACTCGTTCGATAAAAAGCATGATCTTTTGAGCGCTTTTCGCTGCCTGTCCTTATCAGCGGTACATTGGGTGTGTGAAAAGCTCTCGTGAATCTCATCGGCAAGCTCTCAATTAAGGACCCCTGTTGAAGAGCATACCCTTCGAAGTTGAGGTACAAAAAAGGTTGCCACAGGTGCAAAAGGTGGCCGTCAGATTCACCGGACAGCGAGGCCCAGGACGCCAAGAATTTCAAGATAAGTCTCCGAAGAAACACATTAAGATTACTCCGCAACATACCCACAACACGATGTCTGTCTCCGATGGCCGGCCATCGGCAGGTGATCCTTATTTTGAGAAACACACCGAACGGCAGGGCAAAAAGCCAAACCAAAACAATGGCGTCCCGGGACGGATCGGACCGTCAATATTATGCTCGCAACGCGCCAGACTCCGGGTTCTAATCGGTAAAGACGATAAGCACGCCGCCGGGAACACACCATACCCGGGCCCTTCTTTCCTAGACGCCCGGATTAGACGGGCGCCCGAAAGGACAGGCGAGGAGAAACACTTTGGCAAACATCGTGCGATGCGTCCTGCACCAAAACTCGACCGAAAAACGAACGCACGAAGTGGAAAGCAAAGACGAACGAGAACGAAAGACGAAAAAGTGCACTTCGAAGGTTCGTTAGCTAAAAAAGCCGACGCCGGCCGAAAGACGACCGCCGTCGACCACCGGAACAGAGCGCAAAAGCGTTGCACCTGGCCCCTGGAAAGTGCATAAATTGGTCCGTTGCGTGCCGCCCTTTCCGGGGTTTCAAAATCACGAAACGCCGAGCCACCGAAAGGAAGGAAGCAACAGCCCGGGGGGCTCCAGGATGTGTACAGGCTGCGATCGGACTCAATGTTGGGCTTTCCTTGCCTTTCTGGTGGACGTCGATGCTGTTTTTATCGCTTCCTTTTCGCCATGGCGCTGACCAGACTCGGTTGGCGCAAACGCAACGAAATCTGCAGGTGGAAGGGTTCGATCGCCGGTTCCTAATCATGGTTTGGGCTTAGCCTTGAACCGGGGCATTGAGTTACATGTGGGCCGTTTTAGGGACATTAGGCTACACTAATCATGATCAGAAAATAAGCACGTAATTGAAATTGTCGAAGAAGACAGAAGGACTAACGAAGCTAATGGAGCACGAAACTCATATTATGGCCAAAATTTACACTAAACAATATAAGAACTCGGCACCAAGTAATCGGCATGAAGTAATACGGCAACCTCCTGCGCAATCTGCGCATTTGGCTGTAGCCACTCCAGATGCATGCTCCAGAATATTGCGCCAAAAAATGCCACACACTCCAAACGGATACGGGGCGGCCTGCGGGGCCGGACTTTCAATCAGAAATGAGCAACTTTTTCGATGATGGCGGTGAGCATAAATAATGTTGCACCTGCCGAAAAACCAGTTTGTTCTCCGTTTTCCGCCGTGCGCGCCGCAACTGAAGCTTTGAGCCATTTCCTTCGCGTTAATTTCGTTCGCTTCCCCACGTGCATCCGCGTTTCGCGCGTTTCAGGTTTTGGGCCACTTTTTCTCTCGCATTTGAACTCCTTATTCCGGGACTGGACACGGCTCACAGCACGTTGCCTGTTTTTTTTTGTTCGTGCCCGCCCCAGGCACTTTCAGGCACACCGAAATGCGGGTGCGGGTCCGAAAAGCGGCACGCGAATGGCATGCTTACGCGCGCGCCTCAAAATTGCGCCACGAGATTGCGCGCGCCCATCTTCCGTTGCGCGGTCCACGAGCCTTTCGGGGCGGGTCCGCACATTTTGTGTACTTTTCTGAGGGTTTTCGGCCCTCAGCCGCATCGATCATGCAGCCACCCGTCCACGTCAGGATGTGTGCAAACAATTTTAACCCCCCTCCCGGTCCGGGTGAATGGGTCCGAACAAACCTTCGAGGGCGAAAAGGCACCTCGTTTGGTCCACAAATTTTGCTTTCAGCCGAAACGCGCGGCACCAGTGTTTCACTTTCTTGCGCGCGGCGACCGCAATTATGCGGGCTGCCTGAAACGAAAGGGATACGCATCGCGTAGCGAGTGTCACCGCGACCGATAAAGCTGCAACTCAACGGCCCCTCTGCTAGGACACCGGACACCCAGGGACGCGCGATCAGCGCGCGACACGGTTTCACTTTTACCGTAAAGATGCTACGATCGATTACATTACAATAAAGGAATATGGGACGGGACGCGTGACAGTGACTGACAGCGCATACGGGACCACCAGCATCTCGGCGTCGTGCCAATGCTGCTTAAGAGTCAATTTGTCATATTTCATCAACGGCCAATTTTTAATGAGACGATAAGATATGGCTGGGAAGTGTCTGGAACGGTGGCTAATTAGGACCGCCAGCCGTTCTCATGGCACCAACGGGCAGTAAGATGGCAATGCGGGCGAGCCCGAGTAACTACAGATCAATTTTGTGTCATAAATTGTACATTATTTCGTGCACTAATACTAGGTGTGTGCGTTGAGAAGTGAAATTTTAGAATGATGGCTGTACCTGCCGATTGGGACTTCCCAGTTTTGCGGTTCATTCATCATTACCTCATTTTGACATCAGGTAAATCAGTCCAGGTCGCAAAAAAAATTAATCAGTTATCAAACGACCGTTGAAAGGGTTAGACCATGCCAACTTTTGTGCCTGAAAATGACGTTTTGCGGGGATTATTATTTGTCTGCCCCTGTTGAAGAAAACTGCTTCGGAATCGCACCAAATGCTTGTCGGGACTTGGTTTTGGAAGATCGCTGTGCTTTGAGTGGTTTAAAAAACTTCAAAATGGCGATTTTGACTTAACAAAAAAAAGCGTCGAAGGACTCCAAAAAACGGACTTTCTGATGGGACAGAAAGGTGTGGTGTTTCACAAGCTCCTAAAATATGATGGAAACGTTAATTCCGATCGTTACTGACAACAAATGATCAATTTGAACCATGCATTGATCGAAAAACGACCAAAATGCAATTCTAGTGGGCTTCAATGGGGGCGCCTGGTGGCCCGTGGAATCAAGCACCAGGCGCCCAAAAAAACAAAACTGTTTCAGGATACTATCAAATCACTTGTATGGAGCTGCTATCCCTCCCCGCGTTATTCACTAGACTTGGTTCTTTCCGAATATCATTCATTTTCATCGATGGGACACGTATTGGCTGAGCAGCCCTTCGTTTTTCCACGAGGAAGTCGAAATTGGATGACTAATTAGTTTACTTGAAAAGTCGAAGCATTCTTTCGTCTGGGAATCCATGATTAAGCAGAGAGATAGGAGAAATGTATAGCTAACGATGGCACATACTTCGAATAAAAAAGAAATTTGCATAAAAATTTTAGAAACATTTTTTGTGTGTTAAAATATTTCACTTCTCAACGCACACACCTAGTATTAATATACGAAACATCGTACCGACGAGTAATGGGCATGTTCATTTTTAAATTCGAAAGTTTCGTTAGCGCTTCCTGGGGATTGGAAGCAATTTTCGAGTCCCTTTTATGAAGCATCCAATGATGAGCTTCGGTTCCCTCTACGAATGCCGGCACATAGAACCGGCAAAGTGGTTCGCGGCACTGTTTGAAATCTGCAATCGTCTTAAAGAACCGATGCGCCCGATTCAATTCAACCGCCGCCGATGGTGTCCCGCGCGCGTCCTTTTCTCCTTCTACGTTTCTAATCAATCTGCATCTGCCCGAGCGGAGTGCCAAGAGAACAAATCAATCCTTTCGCAGTCGCCGTGCTGACTCGGTACCTCCCTGGGGGGAGGGGGGGGGGGGGCCCGAACCTCATAACTCTTCTTTTGCTTCTCCAACCCAAATCGATCGTCGGTTGATGGGAAGCTTTTTCACTGGGGCTGTGTCTGCGCTATTCGAAATTCTTCTTCAGCTCGAATTGGAGCACATCGAAGAGCTGTGCTCTTCGGTCGGACATAAGTCACTCATTGATGGCTTTCTCGCTCGGAGGTCGATCCGGGCCCCCGGAAGGATAGTAGGGCGGAACTACTTGGGCGGTGCATTAGATTTTCCAATTTCCCCGGCCGACTCGCGCACTACGTATTTTGACAGGGCCCCGAAACATCGGATCACTTGCCATTCTAAGCTCAACCCCGTTGAAGATGATCCGCTTTTCTATAAACATAGAACGCGTCCACCCGTGAAACAGCATAATCTCCGCCAGTCCCGAAGCACAGCGAAACAAATGGCCTCCCATCGCACAAACCAATCGGCAACAACGCGGACGGCTTCGCGTCAAAATCGGCGCGACTGTGTCACCAGCATTCCTGGGCCACTGGAGTCTAGGTTAAGATTTTAAAGTGTGCCCGGGACACATTTGCTCCCTGTCAGGGCGCCTGTGTCAGGGACCGTGTGCGGATGTAGTAGTTTATCAGCAGAACCCGGATGCCGGAAGAAGAATGTGTGGAAAGACCGAGTCCTTCCTGACATGTCACGCACGGACCGATGGGTGGCCATCGCCGCAGCAGACACCACTAGGGAGCCCCGACACAAGAGCGAAAGTAGAGAGAGTGACGGCCGGGAAAATAAAATCCTATAAACCTATAAAAAGGGAGATTGAATAGAAAATTGAAGTAATAAATTTTGAGACCTTAATAAATTAAAGTGATTTTTGCTCACCGATGCTACTTTTCTTTGTCCTCTCTCTGTTGCTCTGGCTGTCATCCATTTTTCTTCGCCCGTCGCCTCCTTTGACCCTGACTCCTTTTTCGCCTGTGGCCGGTCAGACCATCGCATCCGGGCGTTCCACGGGAAGCCTACAGACCACGGAGGGCACAGAAAAGTGCTTCACCGGCAAGGACGGCCATCGATGGCCACCCGCCGCCAATGCTGTGTGTGTTGACAGTTTTTGGGAGAACGCAAAAAAACTGTACGGTTTTGATAAACAAACTCTGGGAACTTATGCTGGCCGCTAGGAAAAAAAAACGACCACTACGTCCGACCTGGCGCCTGAGCATAACGAGCACCGGAGGGCCACCCGCAAGGATGAGGTGCGCTCGAAATTGACCGATGATGGTTATCGAGCGATTAAGGACGACGGCGACCACGGGACGTGTGGACCACCACCACCGCACGGCCGTATGTCCTTTCGCACACACGCACGCTGGCAATTTGGAAGTTTGAAGTGGCATCGGGACTGGCCGGCGTCCGTTGTTTGTCACGATGGCGTTGAGTGAATTGTTCGGTACAATTTACGAGCGTCAGCAAATGTGACCGAGGTCGATTGGGCTTTTTAAGAAGAACGCCACCGAGGACGATGAAATGGACCCACCCCTCGCTCCCAGAGGGACCTGGCTGATGGACAGTTTTGACAATTTACGCTCAGCGACCCAAAACAGTGCGACTCGCGATACGCAATTTTTCTGTTGACCCATGTTGCGGTGGACAATCCGCCAATCTTGCTTGTTCCTGTTTTCGTCCCGTACGCCTTGTCTACGTGTCGCTATGAAAAATGGTATGTCAATACAAAGCACAATACTGGTTCCCGGTTTTCTGGTGGAGCTTCGTTAAATCATAAGTGAAAATAAATATCGGACCTCGGCCACGAGTGGCCAAACAGAGAAGGCCAATAATAAATAGTGGCAATCATAAAAATATTTCGAACAAATTCGAGAATCATTTTCATTTGAAACAAATTCTTGCTTCCTCCAAATCGGGTTGGCACCCCACTGTTGTGTGTCCACCGTTTCTGACCCGGCAAAGTAATGGGAAATGCAAGACGGAGCAAATATTGACAGCACCTCAGTCGGTTGCAGTGCAGAAGATCGTCCAGCTTTGATCTTCATCCCGCGGGACCGCGAGAGTGATTCTGGCTCAGATGTGACCAATGCAACCTCAGCACGACGGACCAATAATGATAACGAACTGGTCCGACCATCCGGTCGGCCACACGTCGACCGCCGATGGCCGACCACCTCGGTGATGGCGATTTATGAAAAATAAATACACCCGTATTTTATCGGATCTTGTTTGCGCAAACAAGCCGCGACCGTTCGGTGATCGAAAGGAACCTTCCGACAGGCCGATGATGTCGTTGGTTTGCTCGCTGCAGGCAAACGCACTGCACGCTGGTAGCCCGCGGACATGGCCAAGCAAATAAAATTATGTTTCCTACGAATTCATTACGCACGACAGCGAATGATTGGTTTACTCGCTGGCGAAAATAAAACAGAAGGACAGCTTTCCTTGGCGGTGTGTCCTTCGCAAACAGGCCCCAATATTGGCCGAAAGATTGACGGAAAAATCTACGGAAATGTTGTTGAATAATTTAAAGTAATTGGGAGCAAGGACTTAGCAAGCAAAATAATTGTATAAACTAGTTGAACCTCACATGTGGCGTTGGAACTGCACTTTGGTCAACACTCAGAAATCTACTATTTACCGATGGCCCCTCTTTGGGACGGAAGCGAAGTGTTGGCGTCTAAAAAGTTTCAGTATTTTGTCGACCACATTGTTGCAGCTGCTGCCGCGGATGCAGCTATCCTTTTTTCGAGAATTACACTCCGCAGATCGCAGGTTTTTGAGTGAATGACGGAGAGTGACGGGGTTTTCGGAACGGAAACTGCTGCCTAGACTATCAAGTCCAGCGGGCTCGTGCTGTGGGCAGAAAACATAGCTTCGCTAATGAGATCATCCATTAAAGCGTCGTTCCCGTCGGGCCTCGGCAACTGTTGATGATCGGTTAAAAAAGTTGATGGCTACGGGAAAAGTGCCCGCGGCAGTTTGTTTTTCGAAACTGCACAGACGATGAAGCGTTTTTTTGCGCCTGTAAGGTTCTAAAGCGTTGTGTTCTAACAACTTTCAATGTGGAAAACAATATTCTATTTAAAATTGGAAAATTTGCTTTTATTTTATTTAAATGATTTATTTAATTGGATTGATAGGATTCGCTTCTGATGAAGGCTTGCACAATCAACTTATGACCCATGCAAATTTAGTTTTTCGTTGTGAAAAGCGCGTCAATGACCTGGCGTCTGACAGAACCCATTTAAAATATTCTCAACAATTTAATGAGCAGCCGACAGTTCTTCAAAATGGCCGAGCACCCGAATGGCCCGAATAAAATTATCATTCCTCTCCATTCGGGCCTCAGCGCCCCAAACTTCAACATCATCCACCAACCCCGGGGTCCAGTGATGAAGCATAAATCACTTCCCTCACCAGCCGGCCAGCGGCTCGGTCCACTCTTGGCAAACATCGTTTGCCAATGTTAGCAAAGCTGTTACGGCTTACGGCTCTCTGCTGCCGTCGGTCGCTCGGTCGGTAATGAACCTCTCGAGACGCGTTTCGTTCCGGACCCCCGCAGTAACCCCGCCACAGCGCAGAATGTATCCAATTCTTGGGCCATCCCGCGTCCTAATTAAAAACAGGCGAACACCGAACCGAAAGGATATCCGAGGACATCCCGCGAGCCCGCTGAAGTAGCATCGTTGCAATAAACACCTCATTAACCCACTTTGCACCGAGGCACCGTGCTGGGCGGGAGTGCAAATAAATTAACATAAAACAAGCACTTGGCAGGGCGCAGGGCGCATGGCCGCCCGGTGACTTTTCCTAGGCTCACAGGATTCGTGATCTAAGGTCGGTTCGTCCGAAAGTGGCGAAAAGACGAACAGACAGACCGATTGCACCTCAAAGCACCTCGGATGCAATTGAGTCTTGCCCGCGCAAAGGGTCATCGAGCCGTGGCCGGACCGGGATGACAATCGGGCGTCCTGGAAGCGAGAAATCGAACCAACCCTCAGGAAAGCCTCGTTGCACCTTGAGGAAACTGTTGATGAACCATGCTCTCGGGACCGTTCTTGGCGTTGCTCTCGAGCAGGGTTCACATTTTCGAGGACTTTCTCTTCCTCGCTCGGGTCTCTATGCCCGACTGCCCTTGTCTGTGATCAAGCTCTTGGTCCGAGGGCACTGCAATTGCACCGAGTGAAATCTAGTCACGCTCACCGGGCCGTGAAGAGCATCGCTTACCATCTCGAGGTGCCTCGTGGCCACGCACAATTCATTCCACGGCACGACCGGTCCCGGAGTCGTTCGATCGACACGATTCCCAGGTCTGGAGTGGTTAGCTCGTCGAGGTCCTGTCCTTGACTGTGAGCTTTTCCCAAGATGGTTACGTCAGTCAGGCAGTTTCCTAAGGTGACTTTCGGCCCTGTCGAAGCTGTCACTTGCTTACCGATCCATTGTCTGATCCTTACATTTAGCAGTTCAGGAGTTCAACTTTCTTCTCATTAGATTGTTTCATCTTCAAGACGTCTTTCAAGGTCCTATCTGCTTTCGGCTTCAAATCTTTAAGGTTTCGCAATGGTGTAAAAGTTCCTATTGTTTCCCCCTCACCATACAGCATTTGTTTCACTATTCGCATGGTATTTGAAAAACATTGAAAGGTCCTGTATGTGCCATAGAGCACTGCATGACAATACTGCTCATCATGAGTGATATGAAAAGTTTTATGATGCATTCGTGGAGCATGGAGATAATCATGTGCCGCTTCCCGTTCCCAAGGACACTAGAAGTTGGTCACCATAATGCGAGCAGCTAATGAGAACGATTTTCTGGTTCTATCTCAAAAACATATCATGCCCGTTTCCAGCGACAGGGACAAGTTCTCGCAACCTCTCGCGGTGGATACGACTCACTAACATTATTGCGCCCTTGGTATGTCGTTGTAAAGTTGTTATGCTCCCCTGCTTGGCGTAACATAAAAGAGACAATATACACGGCAATTTGTCACCAAACCATGGCCGATTCTGAGGCAAATTTCTGAGTCATTAACTCACCTTTTCACTTCGCTGCCAGGTGAGTGCATCGCGCGCGCGTTTGTGTGCGCGTGCTCGAGCACTGAATGGGCCGCAATTCAGCGAGCCGAGCCGCGAGCACCGTGGAAAGGACGCAGAAAGGATAATATACACCCGGACCGACCGAAAACCTTGCCGCCGCCGCCGCACATCTTGAAGCTGGTGCCGCGCGCCAGCCACTAACGATGGAAGCAACGATGTCAATGGTTCAGGATGCGAGCGATGAATGAACGGAGTGCATCCTTTGGCGCGCCACCCAGCTCCTGCCCTTCTCCCCGCTCGTGGAGGCGCCGCATTGTGCTGCCGCAGGATTCAAAAGTACATAAAGATGTTGCAAAGGGTCGCTCGCGGTCGGTGCCGGAGCGATGTGGCCGGATAAAACACAGCTACATTATCAAGCAGGGATTTGTTTGGCCACACCACTTATGTGTGGCAGGATGAGTTGCGAAAGTCCTCGTTGAGTGGGAGCTGTGGGCTAGAGAGATGCCTCTTTCAGTACCTCATTTTTGCTGCTTGTGGTAGTCTTACGGAATTTTTGCCCTGTCCAGGAACCCGTGTTGCTTTCGGCAAATTCTTACCTCCAATGAACTGTCGGTAGAATGAAGCAACACGGCTTCTAGTTAAAAAATTGTCTATTCTCTCAAAGTTCAGGTTTCAAAATATTAATCCGTGTGGCCATTTTTAGTATAGAACTTGTGTGAAATTTGACATCGTTTGTTTGTGGAAAATTTACCAGAAACCCCCAGAGCCTTCGCCGAGGGCTCCCCACATTAACATGGCAGCACGCGTTCAAAGACTCTCTCATTACTGTTGTCTCAGCGGCACAACGATGTTGCCAACATTATGGCTATGCAAGCATGTAAATAATGAGTTCCTGTTCCCCGTCTTCCCGCTGCCCAACCGCCTCATTTCCGCGCAGGAAGCCACCGGAGGAAAATGCAGTTTTCTTTGTTGCATGCGTCTAATTGTGCGCACTGAAAGAAAAACAAACCACCGAAGGCCCGCAATCCCTTCCCCCGAGGGCTCCCCGCCGACCCTCGGTGGGCAAAGTGCGTCTAGCCCGGACCCCCGGAGGCTCCCGGGTCGGCTGCGAGCCGAGACGACGGCTCGAAAGAATTATCCGAGCATAATCGAGCATATGTCTAAAGCGTGGTCACGGTTGATGAAAGACTTGTTTTATTTTCACGTTTATCTTCCCTGTTTGCTTTCTTTGCATCGGCGCCGCGGCCTATATGGAACTCTCGGGGTCTTCCAAGTTTTTTATGCGCCATTTTCCGTGTGCGCAATGCTTTTTATGTGGCGGCCTCCATGTGGCCGTGGTCCGGCTCGAATACAGTTGTTTTTTCCTCCGCCGGGTCGGATTTACCGCCTTCGAGACGTCTACGTAAGAGGAGAAATAAAATTCATCGACCGTGGAGAGTGTGACCTCGGCGGCGACGGACCAAAGCCACATGCGATAAGATAAGTACTCGGTAAAGTGTCATTAAAAGTGGTAAATTTATTAATGTAAAAGCCCTTTTTGCTCTCGGTCTCTCTGTTCTCTCGCTCTGTGCCGCTACGAAGCCGCTTCGAGGGTTCTAATAGAGTGACACACGGGGCCCGCCCGCCCGTCGTAGACAAGGCCGGCGGCCACTCTGGCCGGCGTTCGAATATTTAAAAACAGCTTAAAACCTCATCAGCCGACCGCCGTAAGCCGACCACCGCCGCAAGAAGGGGGCACACCGAATAAATGCGCCCAAATGCGCGTGGTACAATTTTAACTGCCCGGTTGGCTTCAATTTCGAAAAGCCCACACTCGAGCGGGGCTCATTTTCATACCCCCGACAGGGCGGGAGAGAGAAAAAGGACCCGAATAGAGGGCGCATCGCCGTACGACTTGGGGCGCGCATATTTAAAACATAAATGTCTTTACTTCGCCAGCGCGTCGGCAAAAGTATTGGTCGGTTTTATTGTCGGTCGAAAGGATTCTAATTTTATGGATCGCCGTTTAGGCCCAGGGGGCGCCAGCCCCGGTTTGTGCTGTATGACCTCCGGTTAAAGTCCTGCACATGGGCAGCGCGCAGCACTGCGGGCACTTTCGGGCCATTTAAAGCACATTTGGGTGCAAGCGCATAAATAATTACGTTTGTGATAAAATGCATTGCATTACATTACATGGAAAGGCTGCGCTAATGTTGGCGCACGATCGAAATGAATAGAAAAGAGGATTAGTTTTTAGTTAGCATACGAATTACAATGTAAGGGCTGTGTAATGCCCATGATCAAAGCTCATGTAACGAATGAGGTTCATAGCTCAAAGCTCATAACTTTAAAACAAAAGGAGCAAACAATAATACTGATCAAACTTTTCGTTACAATAATTATAACAAAAAATATATAAAATTTAAGAGAAGAGAGTAACACAAATTGTACATTTTATCCCTTTTAATGATACCTTTTTTTAATTAAATTGATTCCTAGTTACCTTCAACTCGACTCGACCCAAACGGCGCCGTCGGAGAAGTACAACACATGTACGGCCGGCCAGTAACATGGGGACAATAAAATATTTTACAGCCGCTGGACCTGGACCCACAGTAATGACCCGTGTTTACGACGACGCACAGGACCATAACTCAAGAGGCATGGTTTTAAAGAAAAACACACACTCGGTGCCTTTTTAATAAAAAAGACATTCGGGTTCGGGTTTTCCCATGGCACAAATAAACCGGCGACCGGCGCCAGCGAAGGAATACGAATACAAAAACCGGAAGGAACCGGAGTTCGGAGGTTTGTTTGTTTGGTCGGGCCGGCGACAAACGGCTGTGGACGGCTTCTTGGCGCAACCCGGGGGCAAATCGAAAGACCAGGAGGACAAGGAGTACAAAATAATTATATGTTTATGGTAAGCCGGTACAATATGTGCTGCTAATGATAATTAAGTTGATCTCTTCCGTTTCCGGCCCGCGGGTGCCCTCTCTATCTACCGATCGCTGTGTATTCTCTCTCTTATCATCTCTCCCATCTTCATCTCGCTCTCTGCAGCGGGCATGTGATTATGTTGTGTCGTCGTGCTGCACCCCGGGATTGTCGGATTGTGGAAGCATTTCAGATTACTGGCCAGCGGCCCGGCTGGAGCTTCCGGAAGTGCATAGCCGTGTGCATGTGACCCAGAGGCGCGAGAGGCAGTGGGAAAAGTTTGGCTGGCTAGCCCGTCGAAAGTTTACCAGAGAAACAAATTTTCGACTTCATGCTGTGGCCGCCGGAACGGGGCCATTATTTGTGCAATGATTGTTCGGTGTTGCTCGGCGGTGAGTCCCTGCTCCATTTTGGGGCGCCTTTGGCGTTTCTTATGCTCCTCGCCTCTTCGGAAGCCAGCATTGCAGCATGATTCCGCACAGCACACGATTGCCGACCAGGGAGTAATTAAAAATTAAAAGCTCGTGCGACATTGCGACAACAGTGGCCATAGTTTGTGTTCGGGAAGTTATTGTTTGTTGAGCTTCTTAACAGTTAGTTAGGCGGCCAACAGACATCATCTTATCGAATGGACTCAAGTTTAAATTCGAAATTACAATATGATGACAGCATTAATTGCTTAAATTACATAGTAAGTTTTTATCATGTTCTAAAGGACACCGAAACATCGATCAAAGAAGTTCAGAATTTCACAATCTATTCTTCCCCATCTAGACCAACTCCGGCCTTCTTTTTGATTTATTTTACTAAAAACTATCTCAAAAATATTGAACTAACCCCCGTTGCCGAATGAAAGTTGCAAGCCTCGTCGACTGGCGCAAAGGCACAATGAACCGGTTTCGGGGAAAGCTCAACACTAATGTCTGGTTGTCATGGACAATATTATTCTTTCAAGCCATTTCATCGGGCCGGAGGCAAACTTTTCCTGCAACTAATGGTTTTTCATGAACCCACCGGCGGAGCCGTAACGTAAACCAACATGACTGACAAAACAGTTTGCCACAGCATTCGCCGGTGCAGAAGGAAAACTTTCTGTCCGGCCACTCCGGCTCCGGCTCCGGGGGTCTCCTTCCGTTTCATTGCAGATGAAATTATTAATCGACTACACGCACACGGGGGCATGCCCGAAGAGGGACGAGCACTATTCTTCCTCCCGTCTGGTCGATCGTCGTCGATCGGGTCGTGTTGATTTTTCCACTCCAAAGCTCCACCTCGAAACCAAAGCTACGGCGGCTCGCCGAGTGACGCAAGTGAGGCCAACCAAATCCATGTTCAAGCGTCTGAACTAACTGGTCTTATCGGAAACGGAACAAGTCTAGCAGCTTTTCGGGGAGCCCAAGGAACCTGCGGCTAAGGACAAGAAAAACCTTTGCGGACACCGCAAAGGATGCAAAATGCTATCGACCAAACAGTCCCGGAAGACTCCTGGCCGGAGTTAACTACTTTTCTTGTGGGCGTCAAGGCCAACATTGTGGTGGGTGGTGGTGAGTCCTCTGTTGGCCATAATTTGTGACCGAACGAACGACGACGACGACGAGGACGACCTGTGGTGTGCCGCCTTATCTGTCGTGCAACAGATAGATGCTCGACCAACCTGACCGAAGCCCGCCATTGTCGTTCGAGCTCGTTGGGTAATCGTTCGGTAACATCGCCATCGTTTTGGATCGTTCGGCTCGGCCCGGTCCAGCGGAAGAGGGCACAACAGACAAAAAAAACGCTGCTCAAATTGGACGGAAAAACTTTGCCACTCCCCCCGGGGGCTTTCCCGGCGACCGGCGGCGCCCAAATGGAAAATGTTTGTATCCCGGCCCCGGTGGGCCTCCGAAGGACGCCCCAGTAACGATCGTACACGCGTGCCGTGATGCAGTTTTGCGTGCGTAGATTTCGGTCCATTCGATTGACCGTTCCGAAACGTTCGGCCGATGGGCGGTCAGTTCCTTTTTGCTTTCGTCTGCTGAAAGCCGCCAAAAGCGGACCACACTCGAGAAATGGGAGGAACTTTTCCACAAATTCTTTTCGGCCACCAAACGATGCCAATCGACGGGCGATGGTCACAGGTCTTAGAAGCTGTGGGAGTTTGGTCAGGTTTCAGGTTACTTGCGGGATCGAAAAAAAAAACCAAACATGATAATAATTGTGTCATTATCTGTTGGTTTTATTAGAGCCATAGACGATCGTGTGATTTCCCGTTTTATCAAAAGTTCCACAGCAACCCGGGATAGGGTTTTCGTTTGTTTGCTTAGAAGCCAGACCCCACACAAGAAAAGAGCAACATGAACCGCCCTGAAAGGGGTTGGTAAAACCCGAACCATCCCGCCAAACTCGAACCGAATGCAAAGAATGGCCAATAGAGCTCCTCCGTTCCCGAGCAATCATTGCGCATTGCAAAGATTCCACGCACCGACCACCGACAGCATCACGAAGCCTCCCACGAGGGTGATTGAAGAAGGACCTCCTCCGTGTGGTCCTTGTCCATGGTTTTTTCGGTCTTCGCAGACGGAAGTGTAGGCTTGCCCCATTCCCGTTCATGCCTTCATTTGCCAACGGCAGCCTTCATTTCGTTTATGGCTTTTTCTCGCCTCGTTCACCCGAAGCATTCCGTTTGATATGGGTTTTTTACTTAGCGCAGCAACATTTTCTTTGGGCCCAAAAGGCCCAGAAGAGCGCCCAGGTCTCGGTCATCTGGGGCAAATCAGCTTCCCGGCCAACGGAGGCGTGTAAATCAGTGGCTTTTTGCTCGGCTCGAGCTCGGTTGGGTGTGGGCAGCCACCGAAAGGATTGCGCATGAACGCCAGCAGGACACTATCCGCAATGGAAAGCGCTGAGAGAAGTAGACGGGACCGGACCGGCTGGTGGGGGACACACAGTTAATGAAGAAGATATGGTAAACAAGGGCTGGGCTGGGTTGGGCGCAGAAATGAATTCCTACGGTGAAGGTGGTGCCGGTGAAGGCCGAGAAGGCGAGCAGTTTGGCCGAAAGTTTGTTGAGGATTCGGCCAACGGGAGACAACAAAAAACGGAGGCATCAAAACGGAGAGCAACCCCATGCTTCGTTTTTGATGGCAAAGGTCCTGATGGCGCTTCGCTTCGGGGCGAAGTAATAATAATAATAAAAACAGGACGTGGGGGGGTCCACTACATTTGGGCCAATCTACGGTAAATGAATACGAGATGCAATTAAAATTGTCATTTGAAGAAAAAATTAGGACCCAACCCCGACGTTTTTAAAAGTTTGATTTATAGTCTTTTGCCAGGGCGGCCGTTTGGGATTTCGGGGGTATTTTGGGTCGCTCGGTTGGAACCTTTTTGAATGGGTTGCTGTCGAATTCAGCCGCAACCAACAGCGTTTGGTTGCGGACATCCACTGACCACTGGCTGACAACGTTTCGGAAGGGTGCCAAAAGTTTTTCACTTAATTTGATGACTCCTTGCTGGAATGTCCTCTAAGGCAGCCTTCGGTAGCAAAAGCCAGCAGATAATTTATCATTAATTCATCGTTTTTTGTTCTCAAATGCAAAACAATTTAAGCAATTAATTATTGAAAGACGGATTCGGAGAGTATCATGTAGCTGTGGCTCATTCTGACGACTGTCATCTTGTTACTGATTATTTTGTTTTGGGTTTGCATTGATTTTACATAGCCTTTCCGTACATTTCAAACAATTTAAACTCGAGGCTTTCACCTCAACAGAACCGTCCTTCTGTCGAGCAGCAATCGTGCCACTGCCACCGCCTAGGCCATCGGCAAAAGCTATTTAAATTACTTACCCGAAACGAATGTGGAAAGTTGCCTTTATTTATAGCGGCATATCCCGGCTAAATCGAGCAGAGGTCAGGGCTTCTGGGGCGGAGGATTTGCTTATTAAAGAAACCCAAGACTAAACACCGCCCAAAGACGAGCCACGTTCCACGAAACCACCCCTCCCGGGCGGGCAGCGGGAAAACTTTTCCTTCAAACGCCGGCCAAATCGAAGACAGCACACGTTACACGGCGAAAATGTAGCCAATTCCTAAAAATTGATAAAACACGGCTCGCGGCAGCTAAGATAAGGATCCCACGTGCCAGCCACGGCCTAACGTTACCCGCGGCTCGACCCGGTCCGGCCCGGATTGAGGATGGTCAGCCTTAGGGAAGTTTATCGCAGCCGCCGCATCGTGCGCGATGGGCAATTTCCAACTTTGCCCATTTTCCACCGCGTGCCCTCGTGGTGGGTTCGGAAAAGCGGAAAATTCGTCTGCCACCTGCCCGAAGCGGCCGGACACCGGCGGACGAGAGCCGGTAATTGTTGCCACGGCCACAGGCGCCAGACAATGGACTTCTGGCGGGCCTCTGGTGGGCCGTCTTAGGATTCTTCCTTTCCAGCCCCCCCCCCACCGGTGGGCTTCACTTTTATAGCATTCCCCAAGCAACGAGCGAGCGGCCTAATTTCTCATTTACTGCTGCTGATCCTAGTCATTAATTCCGTCGGAAGCGATGCGACGATGAGCACGGCGTTGGGCCAGGCGGCGGTGTGTATAAAACAAAAACACGCACCACAATAAGCATCCACGACAGTGGGCCAGGCCAGTGGCCAACATACCAATCATTAAAAGGAGGCAGCAGCAAATTACCACCCGCGGGAAGTGAGCTCTCTCGGTCGTCCTGGACACGGACGACGGATCACCCAAGGAAACGAAGGGCTTGTAGCTCGCTTTCGGTATGTCCTGAAGCGGGGGCTTCCGGAGACACCGGGTACGGGCAATCAAAACATCCGTCCCGGTGTCCGGTGAAGTGATAATTAAAAGAAAACGACATCAGAGGCCATCGGGAGGGGATTTGCCACCGCGGAGTTCGGATGTCTTCGAATTGTGCGCGGTTTTGATTGTTTGTTTTTTGTTTCGTATCTCAAGTTTCGATTTTATTCATCTCTTTTCGTCTCAATTTCTGTTTATACCATCTTTCACACCGTTTCGTTGAACTCGGGTTTTCGGTTTGTTGTTTTGTGGGTTTTCTTGTTTTTCTCTTTATCCTGCGTGTCCCGTGCTTATATCACTATACAATGCATATTTAGTCGATTCTTACAAGTCGCAGCTTACAAACATCCTTAATTTCCGCTTTTCGTGTCCGATTTTTTATTACATGCCGCCAATTGGGTGTGCTTAAGAATGAATCAGGGCGGGGATTACTATAGCTCAGTAACATCGTTTTTCCGGCCTCCGATCCGAGCTTCTATTTTCAGCTTTCATTTTCCGTTTTGCTTCTGTTCTGTGGCTGTGAGTGTGTGTGTTGGTGATTTTTACTGTTAAACGTTTGGTGGAAAACATGAAAACAGATCTCCCCTGTTGGCTCTGTTTTGCTTTTCCCGGAAGATACCCGATTTGTGAACTCTGTGCACCCCAAGAATGTCCCCATTCATGTGTGCATCGTCAGATTAAGAACATCCGATAAGTCTTCTTCCTTATCACCACAACTGCTTCGACTTTTCGTTTCGTTTTTCTTGCTTTGTGAGTAAGAAAACCACATACAAAAAATCGGAATTGTCAAACATTAAACAAAACTCGACCCCCGACTGGGACCCGTTCGAGACTAATTTAGTACTTTCTTGTCTATCGTTTTGATTCTCTCGTTCTCTTCAATAAAAACAGTCCGACGTCTCAGGTGTGCATTAAAAATTGCATAACTCTATGTTTTGTTTTTTCCATCCCGTCCCTTTTTTGTTTGCTTAGTTCCTGTACCTCGGTAGCGCTGTCCCGCATGCGTAGCTTTCTAAACCCGCTGCAGATTCGTAACGTTTTACTCTTATCCCTCCGAAAAAAACTCTCGCTCCTGCCGCTCTATAATACGATATACGTTAAAAAATGTCTATTTACAACATATTTACACCAACTGAAGCTGAGCTCTGTTAACCTTCTTGCACGGCACACAACCTTGCACAAACACCCAGGGTCCGAACAAGGTCCGGGCCGGGCCACACGGAAACGGTTGTACTGTAACACGGTTTCGCATCCTTTCTTTTCCATTTGTCTTGGATGGCCGACCCGGATCAAAGTAGGCTCTCGACACTCGATCGCAAACACGGCTCATCGTGCGCCTGAGACATGCCATAGAAGGTAGATAAATTAAAATTGACTAGAAGTACGTTCCCTATCGCGCCCGGGGATCGTCCTATGCGAGTCGTCCCGGGTCCTGGGAGACGACGCCCCACGGCTTGTAACACCCCGTACACCCCTTCTTAACGCTACTAACAACAACGATTCGAGAGTAAAAAAGGTTGTGAGTCTTGTTGACGTGTTTGTGTTTGTGGTGCGCGTAGATTGTTGGTGTGCAAGGTGTGACTGCGTGTGTGCTGTGAGAACGGGCTTTCGATGATATAGGTGTCCGACCCGACCGTGCACGCTTTAGGTATCGGCCACGTTCTTCGGCACTTCGTATATGTGGTGAGCGTACTGTGGCGAGTACACGGCGACCGAGGAGGCCTGCGTCTGGCCGGAGACGCCGGACACGGTTGTACCGCAAGACAGGCCGGAAGAGGACGTCGAGGAGGAAGTGGTCGACGAGGATGTACTGAGCGGACCCTTCGGGGTCTGCGGTAGCGGTGGTTGCTGATGGTGGCCAAGTTGCTGCGGTTGCGGCTGCTGCTGCGCCTGATAGACACCGGCGACGGCCACGATCGAGGCGCTCGAGGGCTGCTGGAGTTGGTGCTGGTGCTGGTGGTGATGTTGGAGCGTGTGCTGAGCGGAACTGGCCCCTGCTCCCTGCTGGTGAGCGGTGTGCTGGTAGTGGGGATACGGCAGGGTGTACTGACCCCCGAACGGGTGCTGGTAGTTCCTGTACGCCGGATGATAGTTGTACGTGTAGATGTTGCAGTGCGGCTGGTGGTACTCCACCTCGCCCAGGGACTTCTGCACCTCGACGTCCTTCTCTTCCTGCAGCGTGGCCCGCTTATTGCTGCCACCCCAGCCCGTTCGCCGAAGGGCGTCCAGGATGCGATGCCGCAGTCGGTACACGATCAGCACCAACGTCGTCACGCTGGCGGCCGAAGCCACGATGATGGCTCCGAAGATGGCCCGCTCCTTCGACTGGAGGTGCTGACAGCCGAGCAGATCGGCCGTCAGCTCACGCAACAGTTCCCCATGCAGTCGGTCCGGACCACCGCACACAATCTGCACCCCATCGTCCGGGGCGTCCTGGCGAGTCTGGCGCTGCAGGAGATTCCTCAGCCACAGGACGCCACAATCGCACACGAGCGGGTTCTCCGTCAGATCGAACTCCGCCAGATGCTTCCACGGGAGCAACTCCTCGTGGAACGTCCCGATCTTGTTGTCCCGCAGTGATACCTTCCGGATGTGCGGTAACCCGGCGAAAGCGCCCTCGTCCAGCGAGTGCAGTTCCTTGTTCGAGGCGATCGTGATCGACTCCAGGTTCGGGTTGGACGAGAACGCACCGGACTGGATCTGGCGCAGGTTGAGCGCACCGGAGATGTCGATCGACTTCAGGTTTGGGAGACCGAAGAACGCACCCTCGGGGATGACCTCGAAGTCGTTCTGGCCGATCGTCAGGTCCTCCAGACGCTTCAGCGCACTCAGCGGCACCGTGGGCACCTTCAGCAGGTGGTTGTCGGAGATGTCCAGCGAGCGGATGTTCTCCAGCCCGCGGAACGTTTCGGCCGTGACGTTCACCAGCATCGACCCGTGGATGTCGAGCCGGCGAAGTTGCGTCAACCCCTCAAACGCACCCGGCAACACTTTGAACAACGCGTTCGTGCCGAGGAACAGCTCGGCCAGTCCCTTGAGCGGTGTCAGCGATAACGTCGGGATGGTGCTGATCGAGTTGTCGTCCAGATAAAGGACCCGCAGATTGCCGAGACCCTCGAAGGCGCTCGCGTGCAAAGTGGCGATCCGGTTCTGCCCCAAATTGAGCTCCTCCAGCCGCGGCAACGCCTTGAACATCTCCACCCCGATTGCGTCGATGAAGTTGCCGCGCAAATTCAACACCCGGAGCTCGTCCAGTCCGCCCGCGAACGTTTTGTTCGTGATCGAGCCGAGCTTGTTGTTGTTCAGATGCAGCTGCAGCAGCTTCTTCTGGTACATGAAGATCCGCTCCGGGATGCTCAGCAGATGGTTGTAGCTGAGGTCCAGCATTGTCAGCTCGGTGTAGAACTGAATCGACGAGTCGATCGACTTGATGCGGTTAAACTTGATCACCAGCCGACCAATCGAAGGGTTCAGCGCGATCGGCAGCACATCGAGCTCACCCTCACCGCACGTCACGTGGAGCTTCTCATCGTCACAGACGCACCGGGCCGGACAGTAGGACACTGCACCGGCAGCGGCCGCCACCACCAACAGTAACAGTCCCACGGCGTGACACTTCATTTCGAGAGCACTGCTGCGTCAGAAACGCACCACAACCGGCGACCAGGACATACAGGACGCGGCACTGTCTGAAGGACACACACACGCACAACCGGCACCGGAACCGGTGTCCGTTAAGCCGAGCACAGAAAGGCACTTTAATGGGAGGTCCCCACCGTGATATGTCGACGGTCCTGATAAGCGGTCCCCCCGAGTGGTCCAGAGAGTCCTTTTCACTGGCCGATGAAGCTGATGATGATGATGATGGCGAATTTCGCGTCAATGCCCGCGTGTGGCCACCGTCACTAATGCTGCCTCACGAACCGCCCATTAACGAGTGGCGCGCGGATCGAGGCGAAAAGTAATTTCCTGTTTCAAACGATATGCTTCTGGACACGGGTTACACGGTTTATCCGATTTTGATGGCTTCCGGGCGCCCGATACTGGCAGTTCTTTTCACTCACACTCTGTGGCCCCCTTCACGCAATCCGATGGAATCGCACGAAACACCCGTTTTGGAACGTTTTCTGTTACCGACCGATCGGCGAGTCGCTTTCCTTTCAAGTCGAACGAAATTTTCTGACTGAAGCTCGCTCTCCCAAAACGCTACCCTTTTATCGGTCCAGGTCACTCATATCTTTCACGTGGAAACTCACTCTCTTTCGGTATTTTCCCGGCTGCTTCGCTCTCTCTCTCTCTCGCGGCGTCTCGATTTTCCGGTACCTTTTCCCTGGGAGAGAGTGTAAACAAATGGTCAATTGGTTGAAATAGCTGCGAAAACTTCGAAAAAAATAATTAAATGTAATCAAATTTTAATTTAATTCAAATTGAAAGAGATCAATAATCATGATGAAAGGCAACAGAAGCAGTTTAGCTACTGAATAGCTAATGAATGATAGTTGATTTTGTGTGTAAATTTTTAGACGTCCTTTTTAATGTTTGTAGATTGATGTTTGAATAAAGTAATAAAGTAAATAATAATTTTTTAAATGTTTCTTCCTCGTTAGATATTCGAATTTCAGTGTGATAAGTGCCATCTATTGGCCATCGTTGACGTTTACTCGGCGAGAGAGAGAGGAAACACATCAAAGCGAGACAGCTGGTGTGGTTTCCTCTCTCTCTCTCGCCGCTCACTCAGAGAGCCTTTTTTCGCTCCTTCCTCTCGTGAGTTCCCGAGAGATCAGAGAGCCAGAGAGATAGGGAGAAAGAGTGCCCCCTGCAAGGAAAAACGGTGGGCCGCGGACGGCGCTAAATTTAGAACCATTCTGGAGAGCAACCGTGAAACGTCACCGAAAGTCTTTCACGGGCACGGGGCGATCTATCACGGCCCGTGACACGACGGCGGCCGATTATTAGTTCGGGTGGTCCCGTCCCGGTTCCAGGAATTCCACGGCCTCCGGAAAAGAAAGACATAAATCGGCACAAAACACACGCGGCCGGCGCCCCCCTTGGAACGACGGCGATTGGCGACGCATCGCGCCACGTCTTGCAGCAGTGTTCCAGACACAAGACCCCCTCAACCCCGACACACACGAGGATCCGTGGACTGCACGAATGTGAATTATGTGAAAATGATGTGGCGCAGTCTCACGGGCGCGGCGACTTGCAAAAGGTCCGTGTGTCTGCTCCGTTTTCGGCTCCAACGGCTCCTGGTGTCGTCGTCGGGGGGGTCTCTTTTCTCGCCGAAGGACACTAGCGCCAAGGCGGACCAAAATAACCACGGCCCATCGGGGAGCGGCGTGACCCGACCCTTGGCCCGCGCGTGTGTGTCTTTGTGTGTGTGGGGCGAAAATAAATAAAGCTCCGATCAATGGGAAAAATATAGCTCCCAGGCGTATTGATTAATGGCCGCATCGGTCGGTCGCCGCATCCATGGGTGGTGGCCCGGCCTGGAAAACTCGGTTCGGTCTTCCGGCGCCGAGGGGGGAAAAATTGATTTTCTCCTGCAGCTGTGTTGAAATGTCTGTTCGATCGTCGGCATGTGCCGCTATTAGCACCGCCGGTTAGAATGGTTAATGACGTTAGAAAATGACAATAAACTTTCGGCAAAAGATTGACCCCAACAAGTGCCTAAGATAGAGCTGCTGCTTTGAGGCGATCATCGACTGATTTTCTGCATTCGCTTTTATCCTTTAACAGCTATTAAGCTGTTGAAGTAGTTAAAATGACCCTGAATAAATGAGACAAACAAACCAAAACCTTCCTCCAGAACTAAAACGAAATATTTCTGAATACATAAGAAAACGATTTTATTTATACAACTTCAAGAAATCAGTAAGAAATCATCAGCTTGGATCTAAAATTTATTAATTTCGTTCAACATCCGTCCTTCCAAATGACGTTCGAATATCTGAATCATATCATTGGTCACGGATCGGAACCCCTTGTTTAATTTAAAAAACGTGACGGCTCGTTTGTTTATTAGAAATTTTGAAATCTTCAAGCCCATCGGGCCCAACCGACCGGTCATGCCATTCAGCGCACCGGACGACTTCATCAAATTTCTTCAGCCTTTGGCGCGCTGCACGAGACTCGATTCCTTCCTCCCGCGGACACCTTGCAGCTTGCGATGACTTGTCAAAAATCATTTCCCACTTTCCCAGCAGGTGTCCCGCGGCGGACGGAACGTCGAAAGTCGGTTCCCGTTTACCACTTAAGCCTGAGCCGGGGACGCGCCCAGAACACACACGCAGAGCGCAGAAAAACCGCCGCCGGCGACGTGGGCCATAATCTATCTTCATCCGGCCAATGACTAGCCCGCCATTGATAGCTATTTCCGATCAGTTCCGACGGTTCTCGGTTCGGTTCGGAAAGTCTTGCCCTGACGCTCCAGCTATCTCCAGCTCAGTTCCGCATGCGGACAATCGCCCGAGGGCTCCACAGTCGACGGGATGACCACCAACACGGTCGGCTACGACTGGAGTGCGAACCCGCAAGTCGCAACACACAGCACGGTCAGGGGCGCTCCAACTTTATCCAACCCGGAGTGAAACCGGAGTGGGTCTCCGACGTTTTTCAGCTCCACCTCCTGGAAGGACTCCCGGAATCGTTCGGGGGAAGGTTTCAAAATCATGATTAGATTAGACGGCCCCGCTTGGTGGGGCCGACCCTCGTGGTGCCGCCGGGGTTTTTGGGACCCCAACTCCAGGAAGTCGTTGACGTTGGGGATCCCACAGATCGCCAACTTCATCACGCCGGGACCTAACGCTGCCGCCTTCGACGCCGCCGTGGGGCAATCGATAGTGGCGAATTGCTTTAATTGATTCGGGAACCATATGAATATTTAATGAGTCTCTGAGTCTCTCACCACGAAGAAGAGGAGGTCGTCCACGAGGCCTTGTCGGGGACTCTTGTGGTGGATGTTTGTGTTTTTCGGAGGGAACCGAGAGGTAAAAAACGACAGCGAGCGCTTCACATCGACCTGGAATGCTGCAACGCCTGAGTCTGGTCGGTTGCAAATGCGTGGCAATAGACCTTTTTAGGGGGGCCTGCTGCTTGTCGCTTCGACCGACAACCCTTGGTCGATAGTGCCGATGGTCGTTTGCCCTTTTCTTGGGCCGCGCGGTATGTTGCCTCTTCCGAGCGTGGGTCTTCGCCGATTCGTGGGCCGATCGAATCTAGGACGCGGTATTGGAACACGTTCAGTCCGTGAGTTTGTGAAATTAAATTAATTAAGATATGGACAGGTCGGGCACGGTCGGGTTGGTCCCTCCAGTTCGAGGTGTTTCCACGAAGGTTCCACGACTCACCGCGTGTTCCGTTCGCGTGTTTTATGATGCCCCATTTTGGCGCTACATAACCCGGGCCCGTCCCATTATGCTGCCCGTTTACGGCCGTTTCCCATAGAGGGCGGGAAGGGAGGGGAAACGAAACAACCCTTCATCGTCCGCAAAGGGGCGTAATTCGTCGCTGAGCGGAGCGGGGTTTATTGCGGTGCTACCGAATGTTGGGGTCGACTCTGTACTTACAGCTCCTAGGCACCTGAAAAAAGCGATCACAAGACAAACAAAACTGGACAGCGATCGGTTTTTTGTGTGCTCCACGTCCAGTTTCTCATCGCCTAGAGGGTTTAGGGCCTCATTACTGCTCGGCATGTGTACCGACGGAAGCATCGGCGTAAATGTAGTTTATCTACGCTTTACGATACTTTCTCGACTCTCACACACCCAATCGTGAGACGTCGGCCGTGTCTGTGGTCAGTGTGAGAATTTCGGGCCCCTCGCTAGAACCCCTTGGCTGTCCAGAATGTCCAGCCTGGAGTTCAGCCGTAGACCGTGGAACCGGCGTGTCCAGAGGTTCCATTTCGGCGGGGTTCCACGAGGTTTCCAGAGGAATGTCCGATTAGATAGTGGAAGTTGGGCTGAGTGATTGGCCGTTGGGAACGAAAGAAGCCATCCGACCGCCGACTGGTTCTTCCGACTCCGATCGAGCTTCCGATCCGTGAAATTAATTTTGACCGCCCTCAGCAAGAGGCTTTCCTAGAGGCTTGCGAGCGGCGGACCCGCATCGACTCGATCAGCCGATCTTCAGTCATTAAAGAGAGACCCCTCGCCCCGCGGGCCGAGAATGGGCGAAAATATTTTAATTGTTAAGGAAATTGGATGGTGTGAAGAATCTTCACTTTAACGAACCTTTATCGTAATCAGCACCCGGACCCGGGACTTGCCGCGGAAGCCTCCGCTTCTCCGGCTCCCAACGGACCTGTTACGGGACCCTGCGAGATCAGCACATTACGAGGTGGGGGGGTGGGTGGGTGGTGGGAAATTGGCTCTTTTTTCATTTACTTTGATGAGATTCCAAAACCGAGAGCACGTCTCGAGTGTCGACAGCGCCCAGCGTTCTTAAAGGTTCGTTCGCTCGCCTATGTCTTCCACACCGTCTTCCACGTTATGGCTTAATCCTTTCGGTAGGTATCTTTCGGATTCGTTTCATGTCGTTGAAGATGAGCCATCTTGGGACGGTCGATGGGTCCGAGGCGCCCTCCATTGATCATTCAACCCCATCAGACCCGCAGTTCCGCAGGCTCCGGTAGTCCGCTGCCGTCACGTGTTAAGAGCTTCGTGCATCGCGCGAATCGCTTCCTCTCCACTGTCATAATCGGCTTGCTGGGCGCGACTTTGATGAAGTAGTTGAGAGGTGAGAAAAGCGTGAAGCAATTATGCCCGGAGCCGGGAGCCTAATAAATCAACGGCACCTCTCAGCGGCGACCATGGTCGGTGATTTATTTTTAGCACACTGTTGCCGCATTACCGATTAGCAACATTGCAACAACACTGGGTGTGATGATTGCTTCGGTCTCTATGCTGGCTGTCTGTCCGGAAAGGGTTAAGAGTTCACTTTATGCCCCACGATAGGGTTGTAAGCTTACTGTTAAAAAAGGCAACGGGTTGATGTTAGTTTTTTTAGATGTACTATCATAGTAATTAATCTTCCATTAATTTATTGCTCTTACGATTGTGGTATTCTTTTCTTTGGATGGGCAGCGAGATAAAATCAGGCGGCTAGAGAGTTCTAAAACGATTACCCATTGGCGCAGTGGCCCTCGAACCTGTTTCGCTCCTCTTTTTCGATAGCAACAGAATGGCCACTCAAAGGCTCAAAGGATGATCGACCACACGAAGTGACGACCGAAACCACTTTTCATTTCACAGAACATAAACAATTAATTTTTTGTTCAACCTGTGCCCACTCGCGGCGGTTTGCATTTGCCAAAGCTTCCAAGCCCCAATTATCCCGTACATCGTGTCGAGTGGCTGGGACGGGTTGAGCTTCATAATTTGTTCGACCCAGCCCACCGCCGGTCCTATGATTAATGAGCCCTCAGCGTGTGGTCAGCAGCAGAAGCAGCAGCGGTGAGCATGGTGCATAAAAGGGATGAGCCTCGTGGCCGTTTATCGACTAAAAACATTGATTGCTTATAAATCAATCGATCTCCCGGTCGGTTGCCGGCCGGTCTGCGTGGAAATGAATAAATTATTCAATTGACGAGCTGGTTGGTTGTCTGAAAACGCGATTGGTTAAGGATCGCGTTTTTGTGTATCGTTTTGCGGTGCTTTTCCATTTCCATTGGCCGCAGACTGATCTTGTTTGATTTTGGAAGAAATACTTTCCATTAATCTGAGATCGAGGAAAAAAGTTAATCGAAATCAGGCTATTTCAAGGAATATGCTACGAGGCTTGACTTAGAGCTTGGTTTGTTCAAGTATGTTCAATTGATTCAGTACAAAAAATAAAAAGCCACAGAAGCTCGCCATTGGGAGTTGCAAGGCTCGTGAATTTCGAAACCAAATAGTAATGTGCTAGGAAGCAAATTTTAACCCCTTTTTCCGTCTTTATTATAACCTCTGCAACATCTTTATTTCGTGTTCCTCTCCGTGTTTTCGCATCGCGCACACACGTGCGATAGAATCCAATTACTTTGTGCCATAAAAGATTGAAGAGTAATTCTTGATCTATGGTTTCGAATCGGAACACACCCTCACCGGCGAAATTAATTCCCAAACACTTTCCCTACACATAATGGTGCTCCACACACCGCTTTAATCTTCCTCGTTGACCTCTCGCCCGCGGTCATCGCCGACGTTACGGATTTTCCCTCGGAACGCGCCTAGAACTCCCCGAAAATGAGGGAGAAAAGCATAAAAAGCGAATCCTTCGGCAAACCGAAAAAAGCGACCATTAGTTTACATCTTAATTGAATGATCGATCCGGGCCGGGGTTATTTATGAGCCAGACGCTTACAAATTGAATTAATTTGCCTCTTACGGTGCCTGTCGCACCGTTTTCGGCCGTTTTTATGGGGACCCCGTGGCCGCCGCGCCTACACCTTCGATCGCGTGTGTGTCGCCGAGCAGGACAGCGGGCGGAAAAAACCGGATCACCCTTCATCCGCCCGGCACTGTCCGGCTAGATAATCCAGCGCGCAACACGACCGTCGATCATGGTGTGGAACCAACCATTCAAATCTCATGATTCGAAATGGTGCCCGGGAGGGTTTATCGCTATCGGGTCGGGAGAGAAATTAGAATCGAAACCGATAGCCGCCGAACTGTGGTATGCTGTCGCGCTGGTCGCAGGTATCGACTTCTATCAATGTTGACCGTCGATCCCGCGGCCGCCGCCGCCGAGAAACGTGGGACTAGATAAACGCCCGACGTATCGGCTGGACCGCGGACCTAACGAGCGAACACATCGCACCGAAGATAAATAATTCCAAATGGATAAAAGCCGGTGCCTCTGGAAGGGTGAAAATTTCTCTCCTTCGCATTGAGGCATTGAGTTGAAAGCAAAAAAAAGCAAGGCAGGCTTCAGATCCCTTCAGGCAAAGGCAAACAAGTGCTGCGACCTCGGGAAGGGATTAAGTAGAGCGTGTGTGTTGAAAAATATGGTTTTTCACCAACAACTTTTCCGCCCCTTGACCCGATCGACCCTTGATGTATCACTTTCTTCCCATCGCCGATGACCAACTACGGGGCCAAAGTCCAAAGTCCTTCGGCGATTGCCAAACCGGGAAGAGGGGCTTATCAATAAATTATGGCATTTCCCCGATGCTTACGAACGCCTCGAAGCCGCGGGCTTCCTGTGCGTTGTTTTGGGGAAAGGACTCCCTTTTTCATGCCTTTAGGCGTATGAAGAAATAAAAATCCGGTTTATGGATCTCGCTGCTTTCTTTGACCTCGGCCTCGGGAGGAAAGGATATTAAGGATCCTCGTCAAATTCTTGGCCGATCGGTCAGCCGACGTCCGCGCTTAGGGAGCCGACGCGTTCCCACCATCCAGGGGTATCTTCCGTTTTTTCACGCTTTCCACGCGTCCTGCGAGAATCCTTTCACGGAATGTGTATCCATTAAAGGATTAAAAAGTGAAAGAAAGCCACGAAGGGTGCGCCTTGAAGCGACTCTTTGATGCCGCAGGTTTTATGTGCTCTCTTTTAATGCACATCTCTTCCAAATTGTCAACCACCATGACGGACAGAGGACACAGGACCGTGAATAGAAAAATCCCCCCCCGGACCAGATTTTTGGGTGGATTTAGCCGGTCATTGATTTACAAAGTCGCGACTCCGACCACCCTTTCGGGAAGATGCTGGATCCTGTGGTCGATGCATCAACTCTGCCAAGTCGGAATTAAGGTGGCCGTGTGTAGCCGCTTTAAATCGGACAGCCAATGGGCAGCAGTCGAAGCGATCAATCAATCATCGGATCGTTGGCATCGGGGATCGGAACCCCGCGAGCGAGCGGCGGGTGAGGATTAATTTTTGGAATCGATCTTCCGGCGCGCCGGACCCAACGCTGGCTGGTGGGGGTAGCGAGATTGATTTTTGATGTAGTTGACATTAAATGGGCCCCGCCTGAATAACCGGAAAACGACAGCGACCTCGGGTTGTGGGCATAAATTAATTTAATCCCCCGGCATTATCTGTTGTTTTCAATCTTCACGTGGAAATCTTCGCTCCGGAGTCCGGAGTGTTGTGGATTGTGGTCGCCTTTGTTAGAACGAATAAAACTGTCTTGTCAATACATTGGCCCGTTAATGAAAATCAAATATTTTCATAATGTATTCATAAAACGGCGCTTGGCAAAGGAGGGATAAGAAGACTATTTGGCGAGCACAGGCGTCTTGTTAAGGAACGGGCAGCACGACATCAAGATTGACACGATTATTCGCCGTTTATCTCAATTTGCCGAAATTGGCAGGAATCAAACGTAGCTTTTCAAATGAAGTATTCTGTGCTCGATTCTTAAGCTATTCTTGTTACAGAATGCTTTATGAGGTCTGGTTTTTCGGTTGAGCCGTGAAACAAACTCTCTATTTAATGTGTTGTTTCCTAATAGTTCTTTTACCAGCACCATGTGTTAAGCAAAGCAATTCATGCTGGGCTTACAACTAGATCACGTCGGATTACATTCTTAATAAACAACTGGAACGGTTTTTATGTCCACTTTTATTCAAATCCACGCACCTATGCCGAAAGAGAATGAGACTTTATTCAAATAATATTCCATTCTTTTGATTGACAGAAAGGAACACAAACAACCCTCTAAAGGAAGGGATTTTCCTATTGTGTCTCCTTTCCCATATTTTTTTGAAACCGTTCCACTTCGAAGGTCTTTGTGAACCGATCAAATGGCGATAAAACAGCGCTTATGAATGATAATAACATATGAAACTATGATCAACACACACACACACACACGTACACCGAGCATCGAATGTGGCTTCGCATATGCTCTCTCGGGCTGGCCGCTACATTAAGCAATATCTTGATAGAATTATTCAAATTAAATGCTTCGCTCTGCGCCGTGGCCGAGCGACCAACGGAAAAGAGAAATGTCTTCCGTCCGGCGCATGGCGACGATCCTGTTTGGGACGCCCGAAAATTATTAGATCCCGATAGATATGCAGCGCGCGCACCGTGCAGCCGGGAAGGCCCAGCGTCTCCAGCGAACCCCGAAACTCATGGAATTTGTCTTTCTTATGACAATTTGTGAGATCATAAACATATATCATCCACGCCTAAGGAGCCACGCTCGCGACGATCGTTGCTTCATTATCTATACATCTTTATAATCCCGACCCGAGGCTCGGTCGCCTACGGGTTGCGGTTAAATCTTAAGAGCAAACGAGTGAGCAAACCGATGGTTCGATGTTTTTTATGCTCACCGTGCTATTCCGTCGTCGTCCTCGGCCATTGTCGTCCAGAGTGTCGAAAGGGACGGAGAATTTTCGAAATAAGTTCTGGCATTCCCAATCCCCGCTGTTCTACGGAGCCAGAAAGCCTGCAACCAACAACCTGTTCTTCTTCGTCTTAGGCCATTCAACGCGATGCCAACGTCGCTTCCAGAACACGAGCATTTTATTGCATCTTCTTGTTCCCCGAAACCCCGACGAGCAGGTGTATTTCTCACGATCCAAGGGCGGTTCGTTTCGCGTGCCTCTCTGCCAGCTTCCCAGTGTGGCAGAGGGTTCTCGTGTGCCTATGCTCTGTTCCCGGGGAAAATCTCGTATCCTGCGAGCAAGCATAAATAATAAAAGCAAACGGAAACCACCGAAACGATAGTGATCATCGCGAAATCGAGCGAGCTTTCGACGCGAACCATCAGCGGCCATCCTCGAGTGTTGGCCGGACAACAGGTTTCCGGTGCGTCAAACTCTCCGTGCTGTCCGTGCGCCAGGGATGCTGGAAAACAATCGTGTTAATGAGTTTTCCGACAAAACCGACCGAGACCGACCGCCATTGTGCCATTCTTCATGAGAGCACGTCGCTTAACATAAGGCAAGGCGGCCGAACGGTGGCTGCCCATGGGAAAGTTTTACTTGGCCAGACTGCACCGCACCGTGCCAGGTGTCAGGACTCGGTGGGCTTATTTATTTATTTGAAAGTTTTCGGTGCCCCGTCAGCGCGGCGAAACAATGGACCACAATGGCGGCGGCAGGCAAATTATGAAGAAACATATCGTCGGTCGGACCGGACCGATCGTGATGATGGTATGACCATTTGGATTATTCACATCGGCGGCTGTGACGATGGACTGGGCCACTGTAAAAATGGTGGCCGTCGGCGGTTGATTGCCGTTTTCAGCAGGAACTGGGACAGGAGTGCAACGACAAGGCTTCCGCCGGTGTCCAACCAAACGATGTGCAGACGAGCCAGCTTTAATTGTTTGCATCACATAATGGAATGTATGTACAGAAACTGTCCTTCAAACGGACCATTCTTTCATTTTTATATTGCACAAACATTTGATAAAGTTTTCAAAACCGAGCCAGTAAAGTCCATGATTTCGCGGAATTCCTGAACAAACCAAGAACTTGGTTCTTGTTGTCTGTTTGAACTGAAATCTCCAAACCGTAGTAAAAGTAAAGGTTAAGATGTGATGGCCGCATTATCATTAGAAGGACACACTTTGGAGCGAGGACTTTGAAGCGACATCGCTGAGAAGGTCAAACATTTGCATTTCTCGAAACGCCAAAAATTCACAAAAACCTTTCTTTGCCAAGGCCCCGGAGCCACGGTAATAGACTTCAGATCGAGCCCGTGCGTTCTTTGCTCTGGCTCGTGCCAATGGGGTGCCAAAACGTGCCTACGCCCAACGAGCCGCGGAGCCACGCTTATGTCCAATCCCCGTTCATTACTTAATTACCAAATTTTCCAGAAGGATACCTCAATCACTCGGCCGAGGCATGTCGGCCTCTTGATTGACGAAGCGACCACCCGCCCGTCCGTTCTCGTTTGCATCGAAGGGCATCGGTTTTTACAGCGGCTGGGTGGCCTCGATTATTGTCCCAGCAAATGAAGTGAACGAAAGCAAACAGCCCGGCCTGGACCCGGGGCTAGGAGTATCCTTGGAATGTTCCCGAAGCACGTTCAGAAGTCAGCTCTATTGAAGTCAGTTAGTTTTTCCGAACTGGAGAGCCCCCGGTGGGCCGATAGGCGTCTTGTACATTCTGGCGTTCTGTTTGATGGCTTTTTTCGTGGCCATCCGAGCGAGAGTTTGCCCCTCGATCCTGGGCGCTCGGCAGGCTTCTCCGAAACACCTTGAATGGGAAGGCAATTTGGGTATGATTTAAAATTTTATTACTTAATTACCGCCAGATAATTTCGGACCGGCGTTGGACGGAGAGTGGTCCAAGGATAAGCTGCCTACCTGGCTGCCGGCTCAACTACGGAAGTCCTGCCGAAGGTCACGTAGGTCGAAGATGAGATGGCGGGTCGCCCGTAAGACAATACGGACGGACGGCCCGGCGATGGATGATGACACAATGGACGGAGCAAGGCTCGTTGGGTAATTATTGTGCTCACTGAGACTCTTTCCGGCTATTCCCGCGGGGTCGTCTAGGCGACGGGCTCCGGGGCGAGACAAATGACCTCGGCTCCGGGCTCGCGCTGTTTACAACCAGAGAGCCCGCGGCCATTTCATGATCAGCACACGCCCGTTTTCGGGAGAACGCTCTTCACAGGACGAAAACACTTCCGCATTTACCGGCCACCATCGGCCGCCTTGAAGAAGTCCTTCTTCAGGACTTCTTCCGCTGGCACGCTAATTGTTGTCCCGCTCGTTGGGCTGGCCGGCTCTGGTAGGACGATCGAAATCGCAAACAGCTCGGCGTCCTTGGGCCACCCGAAATTGAGTTATGCTCCATCATAAACTGCGGCCCTCAGAACGGGAGCCTTCCCGCCACCCCGTCGGGACGGCTTCGTCCCGCTTTGGGCCGTCTACGTGAGCTCCAGGATTACGACCTTGTTTATTATCTACCGGGCGTTACACCGACAACGGTTGCTAACGCGTTGCTCCGCGTCGTCCATCCGGCCGCAGCGATTATCATCTGGCGAAGTGGCAATTCTGGCGAAATGGTGGCCGCCGTTTTGGTGGACCGCCGGCCAGCGACACACGCGCGGCGCGCTTCCAGCTTGAGGGGCCCATTTTAATGGCTTTTAACGCACATTTGAATTAGGAGCTCCTTGCCGCGGACCGAAAATGGTCTTTCCCGAAGAAGTGGAACTTAATTCTCCGAACGACAAAAGAGGACGCCTTTTGTGCTGCTGCTGCTGCCTGCGAAACTTTCCCCCCCGGGAATGATTTACTGTAGGGGCGAAGTTTGCGAAATTTCGGGACTTCGGGATTGACTGGAACTGGCGGGCGGGTGCGGCCAAGTCGAGGACTCTATTAAAAAGTGACCAGTGGCAAGCGCGATTCCGCAGCAAAGTTTTTGGCCAGCAACTTTGCCAGCCAAAATAAAATGGCAACAAGTGAACGACCCGAAGCGGCACCACGAGTCCACCAGTCAGGAGCTACGATGTCATATTTTACAAACCTTTCTCCGGGACCTTCACGGAGAGCAGGTGTACCGGGCCGACACCACGCTACGGTAATTCATGTGTAAGAGCAATTTAATCATTTTTATGGCCCTTAAAGTGGTTCTAAGATGTTTCAGATACGGACGCGGGATATTTGGAAATTCACCCCGCACGGAGAAGATCCTAGGTGTGGCGTCTTTGGGAGATGAAAATAGAATCAACACCGGAATGCTTCAGCTCATCACCTACCGGTGACGACACTTGGAGATCGAGACATTTCACACGCCAAACGTATTTCAATAGTCACATCAAACGGGACCTTAGAACTGAACCACCATTATTGGTCCCAGCGCTTAAATAAACACCTCTTTCCAGGGAGAGCGACCGAGAAAGAGAAAGGGCGCGGGAGATTTGCCGTTTGATTTATTACCACCTCAAATGAGGATCAGCTCTTAAGAGGCCACCGAAGGCCCGGGCTCAATGCAAAATTAATGCCCAATTTCGTCACGTAGCCCCGTAGCCGTAGCCTCCCGAAAGGGATCCGTCCGTCGAAAGGATATGCGGGCGAAAGCATAAGCATCATGAATAATGATTAGGATTGGAAGTTTAATTTATTTCTTAAGAACACTCCACTTCTGGCTGGGCGGGTGTGTGTGTTAGAGGGCCAGGTTAGGTGGCGCATTGTCTTGGCGCGTATTTGAAATGTGTATCTTCTTTCACCCTTCTGGAGCCAAACGCAAACCCGGAATCTTCGGGCCATTTAATATATTCACCACCTTCAGCCTTCTCCTTCTCTCTTCATGAGTGATTTACTCGCATTGGAGCATTTTCTGCTTGCTTTAAAAGGCAAACCACCGCCCGCTCGCCCCCCAGGTGGCCCTCGGAGTGTCCTACCGTTGGAACGTCCCGGAGAAAGGGGATCCTTTACCGCATCCGTTCGTTTCGTTGAAACATTGATTAGCATTTCCTGTGTTGCGGTGTTTTCTTCACCCCGCCTGAGGTTTCTGGAAAATTTGTATCCCTCCCGCAGGTCGCCGCCAGGGCCGCCGAGGGCCTTTGTCTTCTTTTGCATTCTCAGCTAATTAAAAGCCCGGCCACTGGCTGCGGCGTACATCACACTTGCTCTGCTGCCCTGTAGTCAATCTTGCGGGGCTCAACCGAAGACACTTGGCGAGGTTCTTCCTCTTCGGAGGAGGTAAGATGCAGAGGCACCGAAAGAGGGCTCTTTCGGGTTTGGTAAATAATGGTAACACACACATAAACGATGAAGGACTCCACAACACGCCCGAACGGCGCGGACGCCATCGAGCGAGTCGGGTGTGCAGAAAGCATCAATCAGAATCCCTCCCGGGTGTCCGGGTTTCCGGTTGCTCGTCGCAGTCTCGCTACGTTATGAAGATGGTCCCAGGCAGTCCAGGTCCTAGGCGAGCGTGGCTCAACAATCCGTGGACTCGGGGCCTAATCAACGGGCCGTGTTTCGCTAACACAACACAGATTAGAAGCAAATGATCACGACGACGACGACGACGTCAGGCTGCAGCGAGAACTATGGGAAGAAACATCCAGAGGTGTCCTCAAACGGGACAAAATGCTGTCAGATGCCATCTACTTTTTATTGCAAATGTATTCCTAATAATAAAATAAATAAATAATTCACATTTTGACGCAACTTTAAGGATCAGTTGTGACATCTAACAAACGTTACAGGCAGGACTCGATTAAAGATGCCAACCTTCGGCCATTATTTGCCCATAGCAAAATGTGAGCTCTAGCCCACTGTTCCGTGAAATGGAGCAATCAAGCCCACACATCTTCCCGGCGTGTCCTTATCGATGTTCAGGGCTCATCAACATTCCGCACCTTTGCCTGCCCCGGCTCCTACTGCTCGCACTGGCCAGCACGGGTTGATAGTTGATCTTTAAAAATGGCGCACATTTAGGTTTAAAATATTAGCGGTATTAATTCGGTTCAGCGGAACGGCCCACCACAGCGCCGGTTCGCCGTCGGGTTCGCACCTATTCGAAGCGTCCCCTGTCGCTCGCCCTAATGGAGGACAATTTGTATGAATTAAACATGGACGGACGGACGGACAGACGGCCGGGAGAAGGACAAAGTTTTCCGCCCATTCTGTCCAGCCCAAGATGAAGATGAGCTAAAAGCCAGCCAAAATCCTCGCTGTCAAATGAGGGGTTAAATGGTCCTTTTGCGAGAGCGAGACAGAAGGTGGGTGGCCATTTATTCCCGGGGTGGAACCTTGCAAATGTCACGGTGGGGATCTCACATTCCGCCGAAGGATTCTTCCACGCAACGACGCGACGCGCAGTCTCCAGTGGCCATCCACATTTCTGGCAGCCGCCTTTTTGGAAACCCCTTCTAGGAAAATTGTTTGCGAAAATATTCCTGTGGGCCTGATGAGCCCAATCGAGAGAGTCGACCCGACCCGTCCCGACGGATGAGGGACCGGGCTGCCAAACAACCATTCATCCAAGACAACTATTTAACATGCCCCCTCCCCAACCGTCTGCCGTCAGTCTGCCAAGTGTTGGTCCACCCAAAAACCCTGGGCTCCCAGAAAGATGTCCCATACACCTTCGAGCCCGAAGAAGCTTCGGCATGTGACCGGAGCAACGGTTGAAACTTGATACCTCACCAACAGTGCCGAGAGTGGCTGAAAGGTACACAACTCAACTCCGGTATGCACGGCCTCCCTTGATGGGGTGGCCAACATATTCCCGAGGTGGCCCACACACACACAAACAGCCCGTCGCTGGTGGATCCGTTTTCCGATTCCGGGGACCGGGCGCACCCGCCAAAGAATGTTGCATTAATGGAAAATTTCTACCGTAAGTGGAAAAGTTTTCCCCGCTTTTCACCACCACGCGATGGGCTGTGTAACGAACTGCCGGGATGCGGGTGTCCGTCGCCAGCGCCAAGTTTTCCAGCGAACTTTCCTCACGCTTACAGGCGTAAACAGACAGCGCGCGGTGGGTTGAGGTCACACAACCCAGCGCCGGGCACTAATCGTCCTTCGGCGAGCCTACGGTGCGGGCGATGAAATATTTTGGGCGGCGCACCCCGGTGAAGGTAATTTGGCCACCGGTAAAACTGTTGTTTGGGTTTTGGACCTAAGTTCGAAGTTCAGACACCTTTAAGGCGCTCCTTTGGCCGAAGAAAGCAGATGAGTTGGGCTTGGGCGAACGAGCAAAGCTTTTAAATAGGAGCATTAAAAAAAAACGTGCTTTTGGTCAATCAACGCGAGCGATATTAATATTTGATCGGAAATACAGTGTCAACTAATGAGTGAAAGGACTGCTCAATTAAAGTCAATGTTCCTAAAATTCTGTTCATTAGTTTGAATTTACCTTCCGTTCAAATTACCCACAAAAAGATCTGCCAACGTCAAGTCCCACCGTAAAGCTTCGCCTATTACAATGACGACTGACTGCCTTACTAACGGTTCCCGGACAGTAACCCCGAGAAGCGGAAACTATCCATTAGCCATCATTTCCCAACATAATGCTTAACCCTTGACGCGCCCGATTTCTTTTCCCGCTTGGCGGTCACCGAGCGCCAAGTGTGAAAGCTCGTGTCACCCCGGGCTCCAGGGGGGGCCACTATTAAGAACTTTCAGCGTAATACTTTCGTAGCGTGCTGCGCTCCGGTCGCCGGTGGCAACCCGGGCCCCATTCGCCAGATCATTTAATGCCGATAAGAAAGTGTATAAAAGTAAAGAATAAATTTTTACGACGCCCAACCGACGACGGCCGCAGCGAATATCCTTTCATGCGGTGCGGTGCGTCCTTTCCATTGTCACGACGGACGGACGGCCGACTGACAGGCCGACTTCTTGCGCCCACTGGCGTGGAGGATTTGTTTCTCGGCCTCTTTCGGTCCGTTATTTCGCCTTTGCGTTCAGATTATTTCAGCTCCTGCTCCGTTCCGTTTTTGATCCTTTTGTTTCGTCCTTTCGGCTTTCTGATTCCGCTGACCAGCCCGAGAAAGAGTTTGCTCGGGGTGTGTCCCGTCCCGTCACGAATCCTTTCTTGGGCGCCTGTGACACTCACACTTAGGGCCTTTCTTAGCAGCAGCACCGGTGGGCGTGTTGGACCGCAATCTGTCCCAGTTCAGGGCCCTAACGGGACTCGGTCGCCTCGGAAAGGCAGCCAAAGTCTGCGGACAACAGCCGGTGACGTTCATTCATTTATTTGTTTTTCTTTTCGGAGGAAATCTTCATCAGCACCTTCATTCCGGCGGCCGTAAGCCCGTTCCCGGACCGTAGCCGAGATGATTTCGTGAGATTGATCGAATCGGTTACTGTGTGGCCCAGCCGGTCGGGTCCGTTTCTGAATGTGCTCCTAGAAAATCGATGTAGAAAAAAGTGAAAACGGACTATTTTTCTCGTCCCGTCCCGAGATTTGAAGGAATGGCTTCGGGATATCCCTTTTTTTGCTCGCTGTCCCGTAGAACAGGTTGCTACTGCTGCCGTGTGTCCTGTCCACGGCCGCCGTCGTCCCCAAAGTACCGCTATTCCCGCTTCTGTTTTTCCCATCGCGGGGCGCGCGGATATCGCGGATACCGTTCATGAGAACCGCAGCAGATGGCCATCAACGGGTCGATGGCCATCACCGTTTTCGACCGACTCTTCCGGTTTTGATGGCCACGGAAGGGGCGGAAAAAAGCGAGAGTCGAATAAAAACACGATCCGATCGCTGAATCTATCACCGGCGGATTGGAGCGGCCGGTAACCCGTTACGGATCACCGGGCGGACGGCGGCTGCTGTTGAGCGGGCGTTTGTCGAGCATAAATCGGGAGTTTTATGATTTTCGGTCCCCGGTATCGGCGACATGGGCCAACGTTGTGGCCAGCTGTCAGGCGTGTAGTTTTAGGGGGGGGCCATTTCCGACTGGCGGCGCAGGATTCGTGATTTTCATTTATGATAATCAACCCCGGAGCCACCGTGAGCGTGGTGAGATTCGAAATAAAACATGCGCTTGGAGGCCTAGTCCAGGTAAGTCCTGTAGGGGGATCCATGTGGAGCCACTGCGGCGTTGTGGTTCCCAATTTATGATTGAGGCGATTAGTTTCTCGTCACTCTTCAACGCGCTAGTAGTGAGTGGAATGCTAATGGCAGAACCGCAGAACGGACAGTCTGTTTGTTTGTTTGTCATTTTGCCTCATCTGTCTCTCCTAAAACCACGAAGCGATGGCCATCGGTACTTCAAGCGATCCATTTTTATCCATGCTTGAAATCCGCGTTCGTTTTCGCTTTCCGGTACCGCGAGGCAAAGGCAGACCTGGACACCGGTCTGATTGGAGCGGATTCTCGTTAGGATGTTGAAGTGGGCTTCGTATCGCACGCCGCCCATTTCAGTTGAAGGCACACAACGGAAGGCCAACGGAAAGGACGATTGCGATTGAATGAGGATGATACGATTAGTGACGCATTAGAGCCTTTCGATAGCCAAGCACCTGTGGTTCTGAGGTCTCTTATCGGTCATTGGAGTAGGTTTAGGATGGGGTTTTCGGGCATTTTTACTGAAGTTAAGCAGTGAAGTGACTATGACTCTACATTCTTCAAGTTAAGTTATTTTATTTACTTTATTCATGTGTAATAATTAGTTGCGGAAATTACTAGGCCAATTACTGAAACTACAGACCGCTGAGGTCACACACTGGTCACTATCAGTTGAGTGCTCAAAAGGTGACATAATTGAGTCAATTCCAAAGTCATTGATATTGATAGTTCTATAACAAGCAATGAACACGGCAAACTACCATCGACCCATACAATGTTGACCAAAACGGTCCGCAGCGTCTGTAAATTGAAGCCACATGCAATTTCACATTTTTGCAGCTTCTAGCACTTGATGCCGAAAATTGAGCCACAAAAGTGTTTCCGACCCCACGGAACACGACCGCCCCCCCGCGGGTCACAGCAAACCGCTTAAACCCATGTTTTCAATGACGCTACCTAACGGAACACTAATTTAACGACCATCGAACTGACTACTGTCCGGTGGCCGGTGATCCGTTCCCAAAATGGCAACCCAGCAATTAGAGCCCACCATTCCGGTTGGCTATTTAACGCCTCATTCATGTATCGACTCGAATTTGAGACCCCCGCCGGCTCCTCTGCCTGACCCCGGCCCTCGCTGGCCGTTGGTCGAGCGGTGCACAAAACATTGATACAATTTGTTAATTTTGCTTTTAATTACTCCGAACGGTCGTAAAATTCGCTCCCCCGGGAAAAGTGCAGCCCCCGGGCCCCGGACCGTGGGCCCGTATCGAAGCATCTCGCCCAAGCCACGATGTGCTACAGCATCGACCCGACCCGATGGAGCAGCATCGGAACGTTTCGGACACTACCAAAAAAAAAAAGGAAGCAGGTGGAACTACTACCGAGCATCGTCCAAATATGCCAATACCCAGCGGTCAAATGGAAGTCCGAAAAAGTAATTATCCGATGTGTGTGGCGCTGTGGAAAATATGGAGCCCATGCTCCATGGTTGGGCCACGCCACAATCTTAACGGGCACCGAGGGAGCCGTAACGGGGCAACAGGATTTTTTTGTCGGTCCCGCCCGTTCGTGTTCTATTGCCCGCGAAGGTGGCCGGGCTCTGTTTTATGTCCACGGACACGTACTCGCATGATGATGGAGTAACATGTCACAGCTGTACGGATGGCCGATGGAAAAAATCGCTGGCAGTCAATCAGTGTGAAAAGTCCGCGCTCCGGCCGGTTGGGTGAATTCGAAAGGATGACATCTTTTCTCATGGGGGTATTCATAGGGCCATTTATAGGCTCCATGTAAAGCGGACGGTAGCTTCACCAGTGATTTTATTTCGTATAAAATTCTGGTTTTATTTGCACCGCGATGGTTTTGACCTCAAAAGTTTGGCTTAACTTTCGGATTAGCCCAATTCTGGCTTGAAATAAAATAAATGGATTCCAGTAAAATGGCGAACCAATTTGTTCTCCGAGCATCAGCGGCACTACAAAACAGAAGATCGCCATTTAAACACTCCCAATGGCAAGACCAATTCATCAACATCGGTTACTCCGACATTACATACCAGAGAATCATTAGCAACATTCGGTGAGTCGGGGCCTGCTTTTCCACCCCGTCAGGAGCGTCCGAGACCAACGCTTTCGTGATTCACGAGAATTTATGATTTCTATTTCCTTCGCTCCGGTGTTGTTGGAGAGCTTACAAAAAAACCTCAACCCAACTTCTTGGCCATTGGCGGAAGTCGAAAAGGTCAGCCGCAAGCTTTTGGCGAAAGCTCTTCGGAGACACCGTAGTAATCTCCACCGTCCACGGCTGCGTCACCTTCCTAAGTTGGACCTCAGTTTAGGGAACAAATACGATTCCCCAAGCTCGCCGGACAAGGACCCGTAGCTCTCGATGGCGCTCGCACAGTTGGATCATACGCGGAAAAACTGTGGCAGCAGCGGCGGCGGCTGCAACGAGACATTCCGGTGACGTAGCTTGACTGCCAAGTTTCGCTCCACTTCCGGGGTTTGGACTATGATTTATGGTTATTATGTATGAAAATTTATTACTTTGCTCCCCCGAGCGTTCGCTTCCGTGGCTCGTGGCGCTTCCCGCTTCCAGCGCTTCCGGAGTGTCTGGCGTGCGTGTGTGTGTCTGTGGTGACGAAACCATTTCCGGGTTTCCCGGTTGCCCGATAGCCGGCCGGTGCCGCTGCTGTCGGGCTTGTTATCATTGTCGCGAGGAGTTCTTGTACGTGTGTGTGCGAGGATTGGAATCTTTCGGGAGTCTGAAGTCGGCAAGTCTCGACCAAGAAGCCTACTCGGACGGTTGGGCGCAAACGGTAGACAGAATGACGGATGGATCAAATGAAGCCTTCCGAATGTTGGTCGACGACGCCGGCGACGACTGTGGCGGAATCGATTAATCTTGATTAGACGTCGCTGACAGACAAGAATCACATCTCACCGGCAGCCCACCGGCCGACGACTTCATTCTGGTCGCGGGACCAATTTCCCCCCTTTTTTGTGCCCGGAGTTTGGTGCTTGCAGGGCGTATGTTTTGCGTAAAACACATTCGATGTTACTGACGTTAGTTTAATTATGGCACACTCTCGGGTCAGTATAGGCTCGTCATCGGGTGGTTTGGGCGAGCTTTTTGTTGCATATGCTATTTTTGGGATCACAGTTTGCCCGCCGACATTCTACAACTCGATTAAGTTCCATGAGAAATTTGCCAAGCGTTAAGTAGGCCTTTCGGGATTGAACATGATAAGCGACAATTCCGTTGAACTATTTGAGCTTCCAAATGTTTGTCTATTTCGTATTAGTTTACAACCCTAGTCATTCTAAAGCACATATTGCGTTGTTTATTGATTGAATGTGCTATTGGTCCATCTATTGCTCTATTGCTCTCCCATTTTGGTCACAGATTGGGTGCGCTATGCAAACAAAAACTTAATTAACATTGCCCGAAACACGAAGCTAGAGGTGAAGATCCCAATGAAAATAAAGGCGAGTCCCTTGTAATTTCAATGACTTTCCAAACACATAACGATCGTAAAGTAGCCCACAGGCGATAGAAGGCGAAACAAAAACTCGGAATGCAAAACGCAGGACAACCCGCGCTACGCTAACATTCATTTCGCCTTATCGATGGAGCGATGGAGCTGCACGGAGAGCCCGGGACACTGCTTTATTGTGCATAAGTAAATTGTTTCACATAACAAACAAAATGCTTGTTTTGCTGCCAGCCGAGGGAGCCTGGCCTGCTGGCTGGCCAGGCATCCGGATGCGAACACGAGACTCCAGGAGAGACAAAACGCAGGCAAAAATCAAATGGGAAAACGGATTGCAATCACAAAACGTTAGTACAGCTGATTGTGCCGGTCCCCCGGAATGGTTAGCGGAATGCTATTTGCTCACTTTATTTGCTTACGTTTGATGCCGGGATTAAGATTTTGCTGTACCGTCTTGCCGCCATCGTCGTCGTGTCGCACCGTTGTTGTGCCGCTTTGGCGGCCCTAAGTGATGCTATTTTCTTAAGGATGCGACGCGCTACCCCTTACGGATCGTTATCGAGTAGCGGCGGCCGAGATAGAGCCAAGATTTTCAATTAAGGATGTGCCCGGAATGGCAAAGAGAATGAAGCGAATCGAATCGTCAACGGGGTTCACCGTCGGCACCGTTGTCCTGGTTCGAGGGAATTCGGGCAAGGACACAGTCCGGGTCCGTCGCCAGCGAACTGCGCGAACTGCAACCCGGGCAAGCGATTTAAATTAATTTACCATGGAGTGAAATTTTGATCAAATAGCGTCGGAACTTCGTTCGAATGAATCGTGACTTCAGGTGATTCGATTGGCTTCCATCCTCTCGGGAGCGGCACTACGATAAATGGGTTGCTCCTTTTCTGGCGTATCCATCAACACCCTGCGAGTAGCAAAAGCATCGAAAAGAGAAAGAGAGAGAGAAAGATTGAGAGCAGGCAAAAGGGTCGCCATCTTTCGGATTCGGATCCGGAACGAAATCGGACCGATCGTTCACGCCCGGTGAATTAACCTATTATTTACCTCGGCAAGGCACGGCGGCCTTCGGTGAGTCCTTTCCGAAGGTCCCGCGTGTTGCGTTCCTGCCCATCGGCATCGACCATTCGACACGGACGGGTGCTAAATTCGGGACAAATAATGAATCGGATTCGGAACCGTGAAACAGTCGGCAACGACGGAACGGAACAAAGCCGAACCGAAGGACACGCTTCCAGACGTGTCGCGGGCCGCAGTTTGCCCAGAAAACCGTGAAATGGCACACAATCGACTCGGACCCGCGCTAGGCCCAGCCCAGGACGCATGTTGGCAACTTTTGAAACGTTTAAGCCGCGAAGATGATTTTTTACGCCACAGTGGCTTTATCCGAGCGAATCAAAGCACAGAGAGTAATCTTTATTGGTTCTCAGTTTACGCGAAACTTAAACGATTTCAGCTTCTCGACACTATTTTGTTGTATTTAATGTTTAGTTTGGCTTTTGTTGTGATGTATAAATGTTTCAGTAAATTAATTGAAATATACTTTTCCTATACTGCAATTTGGAAATCTTTAAGAAAATGCACATCCATCACCGAGAGAGCACAAAACGTGAATTGTAACTTTTCTTCTTTTTGTATCGAGCGAAGAGTAGAAGTCATTAATTCTCCACAACTTCACCGAACGCCCCACCGAAACATCACGACAGGTCGTAAGTGTGTGGAATCGGTTGCATCCCCAGCGATGTCCCTGCGCCGGCATGGCGAAACTTTCAACTCTTGAAGAAGAGTGATGGTTGGCCCCCGTGTACCGACCACCCTATCTCCGGAGCGCATCTTGACGTCCCCCTGGTCCCTGGTTTTTGGCGAGCGGCCAACAAGGACAGGACATGATCCTCTTAAAAATGGCGTAATCTTGAGTGATATGCACACTCACGCTACCACACATCGTTAACCGTCTTCGTCGTGCGAGTCTGCAAGACAAGCCCTGCCCGGACCAGTACAGGACAACTTCGCCAGCCGCCGCTGGGCTACGGCGCTACCACAATCCAATTTCGGCGGAGGTCCTTCTGTGGAGTCGCTGCAGGTTCGCACCCAGAACGTTGTCGTCTAAGGTCGTCCTAAAATCGGATTCTAGACACCCTTTGCAACCTGCGGTGCGAAGAACCGGCCCCCCAAACCCATCACACGTACGCTGACGTCAGGGCGAGAGTGATAAAAGTGTTTTCTCAGGGAAAACTTAAATGTAATCAGATAAAGTAATAACCTGGAGTTGTATCTCGCAACGGACCGTGGGCCCACCGCGTTCGCATCCTTACGGTCGCCGCTGACACTTTCCAGCACGGCCGTTTGGGTGTGTGTGTGCAGGTAATTCGACAACGTGCAGGGTGTGTGTGTGCAGGTTCAGAAGGTTGATTGAATTGAGCTTAAGAAGCCATAATGATTGCCGCAACCGCAGACAACCGTGCCAAAGGGTGCCAAATGGCCAGGGAGCCAGCAGAGCTAATGCCTGACGGGGATCCCAGGCCACCCAGTAGTGACCCCCCCCCACCGACAAGATCGCTGCCGGGTTTATTTTGCTCTGCACACGTAATCTGTTTTGCGCTGTGAAGAGTTGCTCGGGAACACTCATTGCACACGTCGGGCGATGAGTTTACCCTTCATTCCAAGAGGCCCAATCTGTCGGTCGAGAGCGGCTAAAGTTTCCTCCAACGACGGAGAACTTTTCGTGGAGTGATACAATTTCTACGAACAAAGCTACAGGCGGATAATCATGCTTATGTTTTGGATGAACTATGATTTGCTGGTAATAATGTAATAAAGCACTTGAGCTCAAGCGAAATGCAGCACCGTGTACTGCTCTTGCCTCACTTTATCGTTTGCTTGTTGCATTTACAGCTCGTTATACTTCCAAACATTGGCTGTATTGTAATTGCAATCGGACCAAATTAAAAGCTTTCATGAAAAACATGAAAGCATAAATAAAATTCCGAACGCCAAATTCCGTTATTCAAACGCCTGAAGAGACGGGAATTGATTTAAAGAAATTAATAGCGTCCGTACCATTATTGACAGAATATGCTTTGAAATTTATAAAAGACCCGTCCGGAGTGTAGCCGGTGATTGCTCACTCATGTAATTTTTAATAACATTCTTCTGAAAGCATCCGACAGAAGAGCCAGTCTGGTCCGTCTGATAGTTCTGCTCAAAACATAGACGTTGCTGAACAAACACGCGTACATTTCCCATAGACATGAATCACTTACATCTGCTTTTCTTCTCCTCATCGCTCACAGCCTGGCCAACGATCCGGCACGTCGTCTTCATCGAACGGGCCAGTCCAGCCCGGTCTCCGTGAGTCTCCGACGCCTGGTTCAATATTATTGCCACCGGAAAACATGCTCACAAACTAAGCTTCCGTACTTCAACCGTGTCTAGCAGCTCCTTCTGGGCTGCCGGCCAGCAGAAGCTCATCCCGTGCGCCGGGCGCATACATTTTTATTATTTATTTGTTTTCCTATCTGATTGGTTGTCGATAAAAGGGAAAGCGAAAATGGACATCACCGCTTACATGTTGCCATTGATTGAAAGCCAGGGCTTCCGTTCGGGAAAGGGGATGCCTTGGTGCGAAAGGACGCTGCAGACGCCCAGAGGTCCGGCACGACACGCACTCGACCAAGACAAAGCGCGTCCGGACGAACTTTCTCCATGACTGAACCCGACACCCTCTCTCTCTCTCGCCTAGACCAACCGGACTTTGGATACCAAAGGAGTCGCCACCAAGAAGTCGCCTTCTTCGAGTTGGTTCCCCCCTCATTCGGTTCGCTTGCTATTTGCTAACGCCAGGCCGACCGTTGGGTGGAAAGTTCCGCCAAGAACTTGACGGACGCCATTGCAATTCGCAATTTTCGCAAGTGTATCAGGTAAAATCTGGCCCTCGGCCGGCTCCGGGAAAGCGAGAAGCGAATCGATCGAAAAAAACCGGACGACACGGGGCGCTATCGAGAGCATTAATGGTGGGCCAATATGGGACTGGTTTTTTTCTGTCACCCACTGGCCGTTCCTTTGGACGGTTCTTTTTTTCCCGGTTTTTCTTCACTGCGCCACTAAAGCTGACGGCCGAATTATGTTTATTTACGGAACGACAATTTCACACGTCACCCCCGGAGCCGGAAAAGATTTTCCGCAGTGTTTTACTTTCATTTGCTACTGGCAGCTGCTAACGTTCTTACGGCCAGAACGGCCAGTTGGTCGGAGGGTGGCAGCCCTTTGGCAGTGCTTAGTCTCGCCATCCGGCGGTACTATTTTCCTTTCTTCGTTTGTCGGCTGGGAAAAAGCGGGAGGCTAACTTTAGGCTGTGAGTTCGTTATTATTGCTGGCCAATAACAAAAGGAAAATATTGTTTTTCAATTCTACACACAGCCAAGCTTAACTTCCGTATTGATTCGCATGGATTATTGAAGCACAACGGAAGGTTGTGTTATTTATAGTATGTCGCCTTCCATTTATCGGCTAGAATCATGTGTTTCACCATCTTTTCTATGGGACAGTACCAAATGTAGGCCTATCGTTGGAAAGAAAGCATTGTATATCGTAATTCTACAATACTAAGGTCCATAAACATATCAAGTGTCGGTTCCTCGTTTGAAGAAAGAAGAGAGACTTGGAGATTTTATATCACTTACTGTTTACTTTAACTTGAAAAAGTATCTGACCAAACCCCTGAAGGTATGCAATACGCGAATCTCACACCAACGCTTTTCGCTTTTCGTGGTTTTTGACCACATGTTTGACCATTAGATGAAGAAACCATTCTTTGATTCTGTTAATCTTTCCCAATTCCCGGTCGAAGAAGCCCTCGGAGCTTGGCCCTCGGATTCGTTTGCCAAATTAACTGACACCACAAATCGCGCATCGGACGGCAGTTTCTTATCTTCATTAGCAATAGGCCCTGCAGTTTGCCAATTAAACCGAACCGAACCTGGCACAGGGCGGGGCGTGGGCTATCGTGCACAATTAAGCCGCTAATTACTCCGCCTCGGCGCCTAACCTTAGCGGGTACGCCAACAATGTACACGTACGAATTAATGAACACTTCGTTGATCTCCTGACAGTCTGACGCTGCTGCTACTTTTGCCGATGCGTAAGCCCTCGATCTCGACGAACGTGAGCGGAATTATCCTTAACCCCAGGACCGCACGCCACAGCCTGTGGCGCAGGATGTCGGTTTGCTGCCGAGCAGAAATCCGACAAGCAAATAAAATTCATATTCCAATCCTCTCAATCATCACCCACGGGGCGACGGGCCCGACGAGACGGAAAAGGATAAGAGAAAGAGAGAGCGAAGTTTCCCCTGGGGGAAAAGCGGCGTTCGATTTTTCGCCCCATGCCCCGATTCCCGGAAACCGGGAAGTTTACCGCAATCAGTAACAACTGCGCAAGGAATTTATCAAAATCCTATCCAGAAACCGGCCAGCCGGTCAGGACGAATGGACACCGGACGCGGACGGACGTATCCGGAATCCTGATATCCCCACGGGACATCAAGACGACGACGAAAGTGCCAAACCCGCCCAAACCAACGGCAGGAAAGTCGGTAGAAGTCATCAGTTACAGCATTTCACCATTAATTGGGCGGTGGATTAAGAAAACTGATTTGTAATTAAATTATAAGCTCTGGCGTTTTTTCCCTGTCTCTGCAGGTTGCTGCCTTCATGACCGATAGTGCCCGATGCCCGAACTTCTTCTACCGGTCATCTCGCGTGCAAAACTTTGCACGACTTGCACGCTTCCGGTTCATTTATCTCTGCCAGCGTGGCCCGGACGGGAGCCGGGGACATCGTTTGTTCCGCCAAACATGTCACACCGTTGCACGAGACGGACGGACCGGGGGCAGCGGTAAACTCACATGAGGCTCCACGGTCGATTGGCATCGGCTTAAGGCGTTCGGCTTCCTTGACTTACGATAATGGCACCACCACCACACACCGAGGGTTCCGAGGGGTTTGCGTGGCCGCGTGTTTTGTTTGTGTCTAATGAGCAGTGGGTTGTGATGCCGGCCAACTTTTCTCATAAAACCCAGAAACTATGATCTCTCTCTATGGTCTATAAACAAAAAGCAGAGCAAAAGTTCACTACAGTGGTCACGTGTTACTCGAAATTCATATGGAAATATCAAGAATTAGCTGCAAAACCGAAGAATACATTCCTACAAAGTTAGTCCTTACTCCGGGCTCTCCAAAGAACGAAGAAGGATTTGGGAGCCATTCGAGCTCACCGTGCCAATCGATTGCCTCCGACTAACAGCGAGGAGCTGCGAAGATTGAACAAATCAACCGTTACAAATCGAATGATGGATGAAAACACTAGCCAAACGCAGGGGCACCGAGTCTGACGGATCGAATCGAGAGTCTGCACGTCCCGCGGCTGCCATTCGCGACGACTGTGCGAAATGAGGCCACGTGGCAACGTCAAGAGTATCCGGCGCGCACTCCACTCACTACGACTCATTTTCGTCCTGTGGCCACCCAAGAACCGGAAAGTGCAGTCCTTCGGCATCGGCACGGGCGCTGTAGTGCTTTCTTGCGCCCCGTCAGTGAACACATTTCAATTGGCACAACATTTTTTTAGGGCCCTCACGTTCCCTAGCGACTAGGGGCCAACGACTTAACGCCGCCACTGCCAAAGGAGGCGCACCGCCGCCGCTCATGTGTGTCGGTGATAACGTGACGAATGGCGGTGCGCGCGATTGGCGTGCTCGCCGTGAGCGCAAACAAACACCGATCGATCGATCGGTGTCACGAACCGGAGCACGGCCCACTACGGCTCCAGACGCCGATGACGATGGCGGCGGCGTTTGACAGCTGTAATCTTGAGATGGATCCGAAACCGGTCCCGCGCCGCAGCGCTAACGATGGCGGTGGCGCGCGGCCGCCGAAGCCGAAGGAAGTAATGAAGTTGTCGTTTGCTAGGGATATGTCAACAAAATTGATATCGGATGGGTTTGATTGAAAGGCAGTTGGCATTGATGTGGTGCGGCAGGGACGATGGACCACGATGGAGTCCTTAGCTCCTTACGGCTGGCTGGGGCGCACCTTTTCGCCGACGCTTGGTTTGATTGGGATCAACTTTCTGCCGCAGGTTACCGCGCTAAGCACACTTGTCGAACAGGTCCTAACCGGTCGACGATGATAGTTTGGGGCTGAGATTTTTTTGTTTTCAGTGCTCCTTTTGCTACTAGTATGCGTTCGTTAAGGAATGCGACGCAATCTGACTAACGTTAGAACTTTAGTATAACAAAAGTCTCCATCGCTTCCGGCGGATCAAAGGCAAGAAAATTAACGAATTTTTGAAACGACCACCCATTGTGCGCCCGGGACGACAAATGCCGCTGACACACACGCCCGAGAGGGCAGCATTAATGAATTATGCTTCTTTGCCCAAAACTTTGCCCTCCGAGCTCCTCTGAGCTCCGAGCGCTTTGTTGCCGCGTTTTAAACTTTTCCGACTGCAGATTTCTACCGAAGCTCTCTCTGCCGCTCGGTCCTTTGTAAGCTGAAGCAGTTCCGCAGCATCAAATGGGGGAAATAGTTTCTCCAATACAGGAGGGCAGACCTCTCGGAGTGGGCAGGAAAAAAGAAACGCCAGGTTCACTTTTTCCGCCTGCTTTAACGGCGGCCACTTGCATCTGGTGCAGTCGGCCCATGGAAGGTGCGCCCGAGAAAGCTCAAATCAACTTCCGGCGGAATCAAACAATAACGGTCAAGATGGCGTCGACAGAAGGCGAAACTTTTTCTTTTCAAATCTCCAGTCCCAGTCGAAATGGGCTCGCTGGCCAAAATGCTGAGAAGAAAAGAAAAATGGCGCCAAGGGTGGAGTTTTGGAGTCCAAGGAATGCCGGGTGGAGTCGGAGGGCTGGACCGCCGCAACCGCAACAAATCAACACAAGAAACGGTGCTAGCGCTGACCACCGTTACTGCAACCGACCAGTCGACGATTTTCTTACACCATTCCCAGCACGCCAGAAACTTGCATCCGTGAAACATTGTTCGGTGCACTCCTCGGTGTGCACCGGGGTCTAGCCCTCTGAGCTGAGGTTTTGGCAAAGAAACGCGCAAACTTTCAAGAAACCGCAGCACCCTACAACAGGCACCAACAGTGATTCATTCGCTGTCGGTGATGAGGGCAACGAAAGTTCCGCCGCGATGAAAGTCTGTTGCTCAACAGTAATTTATTTTTGATGAAATCAAAGTCTTAACACTTGTTGCAGTTTTTCATTGTAAATGCTTTCTCCAACACGACCCACCCTTAAAAATGGCCTATAAAAACCTAGTCCCTTAAACTAAAGATCAACCATGAAGCATATTTTGTCCTCGAATCAATGAATCATCGATTACTCGACCGGAACGAGCTTCGAAAGATCATCTGCTAGCAATCAAACAATGCTTAGTGTCCACATCTTTTTCCGTCTTTGCACACATAATGGCGCTGCTCGGCATACCTTCGGAATGTTACACGAGACACAGAACCAGAGAAACCTTTCTGCCAACTCCGAATGCTCAGTAGGCTCTGTTCCTTGCCATTGTGTCGTTTTCCGGTGCCAGCATCCAGCACCAGCACAGCTGACACAGCCCTGTCTCGCTTCTTGGCATGTGACTATTGTTTCACTTAGTTGTGTGTAGTTACTTAGCCCCGGATCCATGTGCCCACATCCTGCCACATCCTTGGCAGTGGTTTTGCTGCTCACCAATATCCTATTAATGTAAAGTGAGTACAGCACCTCCACTCTCGGCCCTGAACGTCCCTCAAGCGGGCCGTTCCTTTCGACCGGTGCCGGCCAAAGATCTCGGCCACAGACCGGATGCATCACCTTCCTTCAAGGATGCGAAGATAAATTTATGGTTCTCTTTAATGTATTTTATTTTCCATCCGAAATATTTCACCTAATGCCGGGTGCCGTCGGGTCGATGCCGGACCACGGAGCTGGCTGGCTGGCGTGGCTCAGCCTTTTAGCCTAGATTCTTCCTCGTTCCGTCCAACGAATGTGCTAGGATCGGCCCCGAGTCTGGACAGTCAAAGAAATGTGCTACGCCCGTTTATTTATACATTTTTATCGGTAATTTATTGCACGTCCAATAAAATAATGGTCATCCTACGGGGCGTGCACAACAGCACAACTGCAGCGGACCTTCCGAAAGTGATAAGGTCAGGCACACCACACCGATGGACCGGGTCCGTTCGGTTCGATTTGACTGTGCTAAAAGGTTGCTTTGCAAAGAAAACCTGCAATCCTTCACAAGCTGTTCTGAGCTCGACTTTCCAGAAATGTCACTTAGTTAAATACACAATATACTTTTATTTAGCTACTAACGAAATGACCTCTGTGGCAATCAAGTGCTTCTCCATTTTCTTAGTAATTGCATAGTAGGGGTATTGATCAAAAGCAGGCCTACGAAGACTTAGAATCCTTTGACAATACCATGGAATTCACAGCAATTTAAATACGGTTCTATCTTCGTCCTGGAACCAGAGCTTACCTTTTTATTAATTAGTACCTGTCCAAGCTAAAAGGGGGCATGGTTAAGTGGACTGACGTTTTGCTATTGGACGAAGCAATACAAGTCCTTCCTTAAGGTCGTTCCTAAATTATTAGCAATCAACAATATGTACACATTTTATTTGGCTCATTGAATGGATTATTTAGTACATTTCTAGTCCTAATTTGACGACATGGCTGTAGAAAAATGGTAGCTTCCGTAGAGTGGTGGACCTCAAAAGAGTAGAGGCCTTACCCTAAACATAGATTTTCCGTCCATTGTAGCATGCGATTGACACTGACTACTATCACCGAGGCTTAAATCTAATCACCACCTGAGCGGCTTCACCATTCGGCAGGCTTTCGACTGAGTGCTCAATATTTTCTAAATTAATTCCGGAAAGTAACGTGAGAGCTTCCTTTTTGCATAACTACATCGAAGGCGGAGCAATTTCATCCCAGCTCCTTGGCACGGATGGCTCCGGCCAAGGAACACCGGATTCTATTACTCTTTTTGCCATTCCGTGCAACGCTTCGGTTGCAGTTGCGCTGAAAAGAAGAAAGTGCCGTCAACTGGACTCTTCCGGATCCGCGAGTTTCGTTGGGGCGCAGGAAAACAGGCACCTTCCCGAGTCCTGAGTACCTACATCCCGGTTGTTCCGGAGACTGGTGACTGCAGCTGAAGCAATACAATTTGTATGTTTATTTTATTCTATTAAAACTATTTGCATAGAACGTTCTCTGCGCTGCCGGGCGAACAGCATTAGATGGCGTGGCTTTTGTTTCAACGACGGCCAGATCCGGGACTGCCAGAAGGAACCCGAACTACCTCACTTCAAACAACGGGGGCCTTATGAAACGGGCGGAAACCCCCATTTCTCTTGGGACGGGTGGCACGGGCGCACAAGCACGATGTCCTGACGGCATCGTCCGCGCGCCGGCTCGCAGCGCAGAGTGAAGTGCAATTGCTTGTCTTTAAAACGTATGGTTTGGACACTTTGGTCAACTCAACCGGGACATCCTGGGACCTGGGTTCCCATTAGTCAGACGACGACAAGCACCATTCGTTGGCGAAATGGAATATTTGATTTTTCTCCACGCCGGCAGTCCCCGATGACGGGCAGGGCTTCGGGTGAAGGTGGCTGACGAACCTCGACCATGCTGTGACTACAGCGCAGTCTGGGATCTGTAAGCGGCACGGACTTACACAGGGCACTAGTCAAACAAGCGGCGTTTCGACCAAAAGTTGACCGAAAATATTTGCCCGAAATTAGAATCTAAATTTCGCTTACTTTTTTTGGGGTGGCGGAATAACAGCACCCGACTCTGCGGTTGGGTCTGGACTCGAAACATGCGATGGGCGCCCTGTACACATATGAGCTCTGTCCATCAAAAATTAGTGTTGCCTCAAATTAAACTATACGGCAGCATCCCGACGAGATTATCTAATCAGTCGCACGTTGGTTTTTGAGTCATGCAAATGCGTTATTCATGCAAATTTGGACACAATGGACACTTGGAAGCTGTAGAATTTTGATAAAATATATAAAAAAGCACTTCCAGCACCTTCCAAAGTTTTGTAATATTCCAGACATTTTCTATGTCCCATCCTTCGAAAGGATCGTAGCCAGAAGTGGGCATAACTCAATGGGACGCCATGTCTTCGAAATCACAGCCCCAATTCATCACCAGCTTCATTACGTCGGCCATCATTTATGCGTTTTGCCAATTTCTACACCCGTTAAGCCCCGATGCTGGATTAAAAGCAAACACATCGGATGGTTTCATTTTCAAGTTCCGCCATAAGCCTCACGGATTATCATTTGCTTCGGCTGCAGATCCAACCCGTCTGGTTGGTGTCCGGCCCCCACATTGAAGGAAGACGACGACGGTGCTGATGAAGGACCTGCGTTGGACACTAACAGCCCGTGTCGTGTCGAAACTGTGGACAGCACTCACCATCAAGTCGATGCTAACCATTCGATGCACTCCCGTGAGGAGTCGAAGACGGAACGGGAGTTGAGCAACTGGGCCAATCGTTTGTGTGACAAAGCCCTTCGCTTCACTATCAGACCATAATCAGCTGCCCGGTTGGCTGCACTTCTGCTGCACTGGACGCCTGTAGTGCCTTCGGGTGTGTGTGCAGTGTCTTTTGGGGCTCCCAGAGCCCGAGGGAAATCATTGCACCCAAATGGAATCCGGCCCGTCCGAAGGACCCTCCGAGGCTGGGCCGCACACGTATGTTTAAACTAAATCTCATTTACAATTCAAATAATTTCCCAAAAATCCGAACGGCCCACAGGCACAGAACGAACAAAACGAATCACCCCGGGACCCTCCCCCCATTAATTTCGTATGTCCTTTGGTGCAACGCGCAGGATGCAGCTCGGGCTCACCGGTGACATATTTTTATACACCGAGGAATATGGACAAACACTATGGAATTTGTTCTGCGAAATGTAGCCACTGGAAAAGCAAAAAGTGTCAACCCCCAACAGGATAACGATTCGGAATCCATGCAAAATATAGCACAACGGGCACACGGAACGGACACTTGTTTGGTCATTCTACGTTCTGTGTCTCCATTGTGTGTGGAACCAAGGAATAATGTTTATTATTCTACATTTATCCATTTATTCTGGCGCCTTTCTGTTCACTATTCGTCATTTTTTGTGGTTCACGAACAGGAACGGTCATTATTATTGTGTACACTCCATATATCCCATCATCTGTAATGTAATCAGCGTTTTATGTATTGCTTTTAAATTTCTCACCACCCGTTGGGATATGAAAGGAGCCGCCTCATGACAGGACACTTGACCACAGCTAGGACTGTGTCGGCTTCGGCTCAAGTGACTGAAAAGGCGTAAAGAATCGCTCGTCGCACCGAAACAATTGATCCTTACGGAACACAGCGGCGCCCCGGGAGTGTTGGCACCGAAAAGAGGGCTTCACCAATAGTTCTCACCGATCACCGGTAAACCCAAATGAAGCATAAAAGCATATCCAGGAACGGACAGAACATAGAAAAAGGACCGTCATACAAGAATCAAAAACAAAGCCGCGCGCCGTGCTGCGACTAATGGAGCATTGTGCGATTTTGCACACCTTCGTGCGGCACACCTATTAACCTGATCGCAATGGAAAAAGGCACACACCGAAAGTCCTTTTGATGTTGCACAGGACAATTGCATCGATGGCTGTCAGTCGGTCCGGGGTAGGGATCGGCGGAAACAGCGGACTAAATAAAAAAAACCTCCGAACGAGCATAAAACAATGCCGACATCCCTCTCGGCACCGGCTTTCGATTGCATCCTTGTTGCGTAAAAATAGCTCCGAGTCGACCCGAGCGCCGGTATTTCAATTTCGAGACCGGCGTACCGTACCGGGTGGTGCCGGGTGCCGGGTGTGGTTTGCTGACTGCAAAAAGGTAGACATAAATCACCATTTCGAAACACTTAACCAGCGCGCATTCGGCCGAATGGCGAACGGACGAGCATCGAATGGCAGCGTCGGTGGGCGTATTGGATGCACTTTATGTTGCGATAATTTCTGTCCCCGCCCTGCGGGCCCCCGGGAGCGGAGCATGAAAGCGAAGCGACCATGGTGCGAAGAAGCATAATGTTTCGGCGGCGGCCAGGCCAGCGCCGGGGGAAGGTCAGCGACACCGACGTACAAATGCTCGAGTGGGCCCGTATTCACACGCAATAAAAATCATTTGCGTCGTCGCTTTTCATTCGAAGCCCGTTTCGCCTTGTTTCGATCGATTTTTACCGTTTTTTTTTTTGGCCGGCAATCGGGCGGGCGCATGGCGAAATGGAAAATTATGGAAGGCCGCCCGGAGTGTGTCACGTTTATGACCTTTAATGGGCTTTTAAATGGAAGCCTAAGAACTGCACTTATTGTCGTCGGCCCAGCGCCAAAGAAAAACGCTCATTAATAAAGTAGGTAGAGGAGCCCAAACGCGAAACGAACGGCTTTCGAAAGGCCTGTGTGTTGCGGCGTTTCGAATCCTTTGAGCTGGTTATGGGTTTTTGAGAGGTTGCGCCGATATGGCCCTTGGCGGTTCATCAAAGGTTCGAAGTTCAACTGATCTATTTCAACCAGAAATGCTGTATGTGAAAGATTTATAGTCGAGCAATGTTAAAATTAATCAAAAGAACAGTTTTACTAGAACAATCTCGAAAACACAATGTATCTCTGCAATTTGCCACAAAATCCGACGTCAGTAACAATCAAAAACACATTTTCCCAACTCCCGGTCCCAATCATGTCACCGATGCGCGGTTAATGAGGAAGAAAAGTGAATTAATTCGCAATAATACACTCTTCGTGCTGCAAATTTATCCAAATCTGTCCACCGGTCCGTGGCCTCGATCGATCGAAACTTTCTTCCCGGCTCCCGGCACCAGAGTTCATAATGACGGATAATATAGTTCTCAACTTCATCAATTCATCCCGCCTCGGTGCGCCGCCACCCTGATCAGATCGTGATCCGAAACACAGTCACCACACGCCGCGCCGCTCCTGCGCTGTTCGCGGGAAAATCGTTTTTGTCTTTTAATTAAAGTAAATAATGAAATTAAAAATCATCAAATGGTCGTTCGGTGACGTGGCGCAAAATGAACCGTGCAGAGGGCAAGATGAGCCAAGATGAAGCAACTCGGGGCCGCCGCCACTGGCGCTTGCCTAATTTATTAATTAATAGCTAATTCATGTAGCCGGAAGCGAACCGCGAAACCCAAGCACCGCCTGGCGTCCGTCGGAAGGACCCTCGCCGGCGTGTGTCTTACAGCCACGACAGCCGAGCCACGCGCAATCGGGGGCTGGCCAAATGTTGACTCAAAATCCTGGCTCCTTGGATCCGCCATCCGCCGAAAGGGTTTGTCGAGTCGAGTTGGTGACTTCAACCGCCGGGACCGACTGGTGGCCGCAAAGTCACTCGGAGAATCTTTCCGGAACCGGTTGGCAGCGAGGCGGGCCCCGAACCGAAAGTTAGTGTTGGTAAATGTTCGATTGAATTAGTTCTCTGCCACCGAACAACGCGCGCGCGAAGCCGCTGGCGACGCGAAACGCGTTCGCAGTAAATTAAAAAGCTACCAAACTGGCAGCGCTCTCGTTGGCTTCGGAAACTGTCCCCCTGGGGGCCAGGAGGCCGGTGCTTGGCCGGTGGCCGGTGGTGATGGACAGTGGCAAGAAATATGGAAATGATATTGGTCCCGGTTCCCCGTAGTTGGGGCCCCGCCTCGAGAGAGTAAATTAAATTACTCCAGAAAAGGCTTTGATGCAGAATGAGTTTAATTGGAACAGTGTTTTCCCATAACGCCGGCCCGAAACGCTAACTGGTAACTATTTGAACTGCGCCGCGGACCAAAAGGGTAGCAGCAATGTTTGGCATTCCGAAAGTGTTTCTTGTGCGCGATGCTCCGTATTTACATTCACTTGATTTATGGTTCATTTGTAATGGTCTTTTCGGGTACGATTCTGCATTTTATCAAATCCTGGCAAAAACCTAAATATCTAACCTAGATTTTGTGTTTGAAAAACATCGTCGGTTGTCCGTGAAAACCCCCGAATTCCTTTATTGAATCTATGGATCAGCCATCGGTCTTTTGGCGCGCCATTTTGGGTCCCTCTGCAACATCCGACCAAGTGATATTAATCAAAATTGGCAAAATTTCATTAAAACTAAATCAAACGTAAACAGCCACTGCGGTCCGATATTGACCACCGGACATACGAGCGACCTTCCTCCGGGCGTCTTCGAATTTTCACGAAATTTCTGAGCATTAGAACCCCATTTTTTGCTGCCATCTAATCTTCAAAGATCCTAGATAAACGTCACCCGGAAGTCCAGCGTGGCCCGCAAGCGTTCTGGGTGCAAAATTCTGCCTCTTTCTAATCTTCCACTAAATCATGTGACTCTCGAACGGCGACGGCTTGCAATCTGGCGCTTTCGCCGCGGACACTCCTTCTTGCTTTCCGGTCCGGGAGGCTCCCGGGAGTTGACTTTCCGAGGTGCAGAACGTCAACCAGCCAGCACTTGCCTTGATCCACCTCGACCGATTTCTTATCGGAGGAAATAAATCGGACGGCTCACCGAATCCCGGCCGGCCCGGCCGGATCGAATAACAAAAACCCCATAGACCAATTTTGTGGCCTCCACATCGGAACTTGCTTCCTTTTCGTGATTTCCTTTTTCCATCCTGGCTTCTTATGAGATTTGGCAAACTTCCGGCCGAAGGAACGGATCGACGGACTCAGAAGAAAGTTTCATAATTTCGCCAAATATCAAAGTGGAAATATTCCCAACCCGAGCGTACCCTTTACCTTGAGGGCAATTTAAGGTTTAGGCGCACTTTTTCTGACTGATGCCGACGACCGCGGCAGCAAAAAAAAGGGGAGCTGCGAATACTATATGGCCAGCTTTCCGATAACCAATATCCCTGTCGCACGGGGCTGAAGTAGGTCAACTTTGCCGCGTCCGTTAAGCGGATAAGAGCGGATCCGTTTAAAAAGGAAGTGGCAAAAATAAAGAACATTGACTTTTGTTATTCTTCAGCGTTTGCTTATCTTGCCGCGACCAGGGATTTTCCTTCCCGCCTTCGGCCCAGATTTTCCAAAGCGACACGCGAAAGAGTTCCTTAATTGTTTCCATCAAACATGTTATAAGTGAAAAGCCTCTACACTTTCGAACAAAGTTGCAAAGTGCGCTCCTTTCCTCGATAGGCAAAGTAAAAGTTTTGTTATGTTAAACCCTCAATTACATCACCTAAAACAGCCAACGGACCCCCAAAAGGACCCCCGAGAGCCTGTGTACGAACCCTTTTCATCACATTCGATAATATTGTCTTTGCCGCCGAGAGAGAGAAGAACCGTGGCCCAGAACTCCGCCGAAAGATCTGACGTAGAACGAAGTTGACGTTTGGCGCTCCATTTCGGAGCAGAGACCGAGCAACCGAGGCGGTATCTTATCCGCTTTCTGCGCTCATTATCCGGTGAAACAATATTTTGAAAACAACTAAATTCCATTAAGATTAGGCGGAATCAGTCAACCGTGCCGAGGCCGGGCCGAGCCGCGATAGTGTTTTTAAGGAAATTTTCCCGAACGGATCCGATAAAATTGGGGACGCCGCAGGTCTACACCAGCGCTTTGCGACTCTCGCGCTCGCTGACGCCTGTAAAATATCCTGAAAGCCCTCGTGTTAATGCTTACCGAAACCCCTCGATAGCCCGCTGGAAACGCCACCAGAAAGGCAATAGGAAACCAGAGAGAGGTCGATCCTTTCGGAAAAGGATCGAAAGAAAAACAAAAGGAAAGGAGAAACCGTCGGTTCGCGCCGATTGAACCGAACCTTCCGCACGATTAGAGAACCGTTCGATCCCCGCCACGCCGTGAAAGCAAACAGGGCCTCGAAATACGCCCCAGGAGAGGGAATGATGGGTCTCTGAAGTTGCTGCCGCGAACAGGTGAAAACTTTCAAACCAACCTTGCTGGTGCTTTAGAGTTTCCATTTTTTTTTGCTGCTCTTCCCACATCCTTCCAAACCGGAGCTCCAAGACGGCAGAACTCGCATCAGCGCACAATCACCATCGTCATCATCGCAGCCATCAGCCGAGGCGAGAGCCTGGGGTCCCCCGGGCCGTATCCTAACATAACCTAACTCCCGGCGGTACAGGTGTAAAGCATTACATAATTCCCGTAATATTGACCTCATTCCTTATTTATGTTTCTAATGCTGGTGCCCCGGGTGAGCCGGGATCCCGGGACCGAATAAATAATCATTGGCCGCTGAGAAAGGTGTTCCGGCATCCGTGGTGCATCGGTGCAGGTGCAACCGGAGCCAGGATCGGACCCCGGGCGTCCCAGGGCGATTACGGACGCTTCGAAAAATTCTCAAGAAAAACCGAAACCTCATCCACTCCTGGTGCGTAAGGTGCGGCTCACCCCGGGGACACGGATCAGAACCTAGGGCGCTCGCCCTTCGATGAAGCAAAAAAAAAACAGAAGATCGTGGCACCGATCAGGCAGGCAGGACATGTAATTTTCAGGACAATTTATTGGTCCTTTGTCCTTGTGCGCGGGGCCAGTGCGGGAGATTAATGGGTCACTCATTACAACATAATTCCTACATGCGCATGGCCGCGCGGTTTTGTAACATTCCCGTCCATTGTTTGCCGCCCGTATCTTTTGTGCGCCACATCAAGGCGCCGCCAGGCGATAACTTCCTGCCTCGACGGACTCGGCGTGTCCTCGGCGTGCGACGTTTGATCACAGGTTTTCGGACCTTTGTTCTATGTTTATCTCTGCGCCGGAGATAACGGGGGGTTCCCGAAGGTCTCTATTTATCGTTCCGTTTGGAACGAGTGTAGCGGCACCAGATAGTTGATAAGCTGTGAGCTTTTTGGTTTTATTATTAAAAGCGGCCCAAAGTACTTAGAAGGCTGGCGGAGGACAATTTAATTAAATAAACCTTCATGGCCGGTGAGCATAGACAATGCTGGTTCACTTCCGCCGATACGAATAAAAATGTGTTTAAAGCCTGTTAAGTGTTCGTTAATTGTTTGGTGGTAAGATGGGACAATGATGCGATTCCCAGGGGAGAGAAAGTTAATAATAATATGGGTTTATTCTATTTGTAGGACAGTTGACGTAAAATCCGCTGGTTGCAGGGAAATGCATCTTGATTTTTAAGATGTGGGTTTGCCTTCATTTTCCCTCATTCTCTTTGCTGAGAATGTGAAAAGTTCCATTTTTAAGAATAAGAGTTCCAAGAATCCTTTCTCAGAACTAGTCAAAGAAATTAATGGTAATGTTTCAGCCCGATCCTGTCCGAAGTTCAGGCCACCAACGCTTCTACCGCTCAATTTGTTCCGCTGCTAAACGGTTATTATAAGCTCACTTAAACAAACCATCCTGATGTTGCAATTTTAATCATAATAGACCTTTATTAGCCATTTTGGGGGCGTCCTGTGCTGCGTGTCCCGAAACTAGCGTCCCGCCCCCGAAAACTCTGGCCACTTGGAAGCAATCGTTAACACAAGCAGCCGAATCAAAATCCCAAACAAACGCAAAACGGCCGCGAACAGCAAAACAGTGATCGGAGCGGCTAGGACCAGCAGCGAAGCAAGAGGACCCTGTCCAAAAGGCGGGAGTACACAAAAAACTCCCAACCGACGGCCAAGAAAGGAAACAGCCCGAGTCAACCCCCGGTGAACAGCTGCTAAATATGATTTCGGTAAACACTGGTAGCCTTCGCCGGGCCGAAAATCATAATATTGACAAAAGCGCACCGCCGAACGACGTCGGCGTTGTATCCTTTTTCGAAGGAGCTCTAGCTTCGTTTCAAATCCACGCCCCAACCGTTCGGCCAGCCAGGAGCTCGTAACCCCAGCCAGCCGACGGCCACCCATGAGGTGGTAATTCGATATCCCGGAACGCCCTTAATGGGCCGCCGCCGCCGCTGGTGGAGCGCGGTGCGTTTCAGGCGGCAGACTTTTTCTTAAACCTCGCCCATCCATCGGAGCGCCGAACACGGTGCGCAGCCCCGGCTTTTGACAGACAGGCCCATAACGAGGACTAAACGCGGGCAAAAAACCTAATTATAATAAACGGCAAACTCGCAGCACCGTAGCAACTCAATCAAGTGAAAAACTGCCAAACATCGGAAGCATTAGCACGGACGAGCTCCCAATAAAGCCACTTGACATCTGACTTCGGATGTCTGCTCATCATCGATTTTTTTTTGCTCCATCAACGCCCGGGCCCCGGCAGCGTATGATGATTATGTTTTCATTTTGCGTTCGTTCGTTCGTTCCCGCAGCATAGGGTCGGTGAAATTTGAAGCGACGAGATTTAGCATAAAACAGGGACCCGTGCAAGGACACGAGGGCTACCGAGCGGAAACCTCGGAAGCTCGCAGTGGTGGTGCAATTAGACAGCAGGGCGCGGAGGTTCGGGTTCGGGGACCGGGCTCGGGTGTGATAATAAATTGTCACCTACAAATTATCGCACCCACCGCCTGCCACTGCGCTGCCATGCCGCGTTATGTTAATCGTTGATTTTAATTTCGCCAAACAGAGAATGTTCAATTTGCAATTCTAGGCTGTCGGTCTCGGTCGTCGCTCGATCCGCGCGATAGTTTAACGAACCCGACAACAGAAGAACGTTTCGAGCGAAGGACATTTGGTTTCCTTAAAATTTGGTCGCCTTCTATTGGCGACCGGCAAGACCTTATAACGGATCGGCTTTCCTTATCGAACAGTGGCACAGCTGCGCATTCGAAGTCACTCGCGTACCGCAGGATGGGCAACAAATCCTAAAGTGTGTAATTGTAATAGCCGTGCCTCAAGGACCATCCAAAGTGACTGGCAAATGGCCGCCACCCAGCAGGAAGGAAATAATCGAACTTTTATAGAGCCCCAGCTCCCGGAGCTGGCCCCGGGAAGAGCGAGCAACGTTTGACACTAAAAACGTGTAAGTTATTGCACCGAGCGCGCAGCCGGAATCGAAATGCACCGCAGAACTCGGCCCGGGTCGGGTCGGAGGACTTTCTTAAAGACGTAAAATATAGCCACCGAATTGCCACTTGCATAGCAATAATTTACCGGCTGAAGCGCACCGAACCTTATGGTGGTCCTCCAACCGACCGCGCCGTAAATGGTCCCCAGAAACCCCCGGCGCTCTCTGGAAGCAATCTGGAAAACGCCAGTCGATGTCGGTCGTTCGGTCGGTTTCCGAACGACCTCGCTGAGCCGCTGGGCCAAGATAGCAAAGATTACCTACTACACGGCGGGTGCATCACCCGCAGACGCCGTCCGAATGCCAAACGGTCACGATTTTGCTGCCTGCAGGAGTGCCACAAAGTAACAGAACGCGCACCAGTGGCCGAGACAGGGCATTTGCTTTCAATTTGCCAGCTGTTTAACGTTGACAACGCTGAGCCGTGCGGGTTTTACTACCCCCGGTGTGCGGTGGAGATGTCAATCGCTGGAACATGGCCCACAGAAACCCCGTGCGCTGCGGATGTACTTGAGCGCGGGCTTCTTACAATGTTCTTGCTCACGTTACACGGCGGCAGGATCCTGTATCTTGCCGGGCGGCCGAGAAGATGTTACGGCGATGCACGGCGTTTTAACTGACAGCCCGGCAGCCCAATTCTTATCGCCGCCGCTCGATTGAGGTTAGGTAACCAGTTCTTGAAGGCTGCAATCAAGAGGGCGATTGAAGTTGTTTCGTAACAAAATTACACTCTAGTGTTTGACCTCCGATTCAGATTGTTGCCGGGTCGGCACACTTAACCAGGACCACCACTTGTGGGATACGATTTCAAACAAACCCCCTCATAACCTGAACTATCGCTACATCTTGACACTTCAGGTTGCTCGACAGTAGAGGCATTACCGAAATGAAACAATGGCTGCCGAGTGTTATTCGATCCAACCACCGCGCCCAAACCTGCCTGCCGAAGGAGGGCGGTCGTCTCCACTAATCCCGGTACGAGCGGTCGGAAATGGAGCCTCCCGAAAATCAAAGAACTAGTCCCACGGTCCACGCGATCCACGGCTCACGGCTAAGGCTCAGCGTTCAGTGATTGATGTTTGCTAATTAGAACAAGCCCACTTCATCGCTTCTGTCACGCTTCCAATCCGATTCCGTCAAAATGTTTGACATTGTAGTGTTTTCGGTTCGATCGATCCCGTTCTTTTCGTGGCGGCGGCAGCGGCAGGCAAACTTGTTTCCCGCTGCAGACATCAATCTCGCGCTCTCCACGTTTCGTCACGGGAATCACTGGGCGTTCCCGGCCCCCGGGGGAGATCGTGGGGCTCAGCCCCAAAAAGGCTTGGAAACCGCATCACCGTGTACATATTTGTCTCCGTTGTCGGTAGTTATTGCGTGGCATCGCGCGAGCGGCTTGACGTGCGCCCCGATTTGACAGTAGAAGAACCCCCGGTGCCCTCGCCAACTTTCCAACGGATGCAGAGTTGTTCCGTGGCCACAATCGCGGCCTACACCCGCCCCCGGGGGGGTTAACTGTTCGGCGCAGACGAGAATAGCATGTAAACTATTCGAGGTTCTCGGTTCGGCCCCGCGCCAGGGCGCCCGAAAATCTTATACACCCGCCAGCCAGCAGAGCCAGGCAAATTAATAGACATCACAAGAAACTGCCACTCTTCATTAGGGTCGGGCCACGTTCGGATGAAATTGAGAAATTGAGGGGTTCCACACATTAAACCCCCGAGGGGCGCTCGCTACTCGGGCTCGGGATGGGAAGAAAAATGCGAAGGGAGCCCCCTCGGTGCCACATTCTTCCTCGAGATCGGTTGCAGGCGGTGACGGCAAAGTGTCTGGAGACCAGATGTGAGCCGACCGGTACCCAGCTCTCTCTGTGCCCTGTCATATCTTACGGTTGATAGGTTGTAAATGCAAATCAAATTTTCGTGACGGATCTGGGGCCGCTCGTCGGAAAAACTCCCATGCGATGTGGTGGCCCTTTTCTGTGCGGCCTCAGGCTGGGTGAGAAACAAAAGAGGCTCATCTGGAGCCGTCATTATTTCGCACCAACCCCCGGGTTGACCTTCCTGAGGCCAGTTCAGCCCCGTCACCGCATGAAGCGTCATGTCAAGGAGACGCTCAACGAGCGGGGACAGTCTAATCCCGAACCTATCGAACCCGCATACAAGTTCAGACCGAACGGCGGCGACGGCAGTGTGTGACTAGTGACAGTCAGCAACACATTGCTCGCAGGCCCACGATGTCCCTCGGGTCGCCTACGACCCCGGGGCTGTCATGTCAAGGTTTCAATTATGTCATATTTAATACCCGACAAGTCCTGGTAATTAGTGCCCCGTTGCTCCGGCGCTCGCATCCGCGCGGCTGTAACCGATTGCTAAAGGATTGAAAAGTGCCACGGCTTCCGGCGGCGTTACGTCAGACACTATTAGTCAGGCCGTACCGGACGGGAAAAAAGCTGCCCCAGCTAATGCTTACACGTATCAGTAACAATCAATCGAAAGCCGCTAATGCGCTTGATGCCCGATATAGTGCCAACTAATGGTGCGATGATTTATCTGTAACGACAGCGCACATAATCGTAACGTTGACTCCCGGCGTTCGGCGGGCGGCCACCCATTATTTAGTGTGTGTCATTAAAGTGTCTGTCACCTTTAAAACTATCCCATCCCCGGGGGTGACAGTACATCAAAATGAAATAGGCCCAACAAGCTGATAACTAGCTGGCCGAGTTGGTTTGCGCTCGTCTTGCTGTCAGAAACCAACCAGGCAGGCAGTTCCGGGAACCGATTCAAAAATCAATATCCTGTCAGCTACCGTCAAGAGCCAACCCGTTCCGCTGTGCCATAAAACTGGAACACGCGCCAGAAACAACGTCACCGTCTCGAGCTGTAATCACTTTACGGCCCTTCGTACGGCCCGCGTCCGGAGATGCTGGCTGGCTGGTTTCTGGGTCGTAATTGGCTGGCACCCTTTTCGTGCCAATCGTCCCGAAAATCTAGTGCCACACGGCACCACGGCTCTCGGTACGGCAGCATTCCGGAGATTCTTTCTCCGGAAGCCCCAGGTCTTGGGTCTTACCTTCTTGAAGCGGAGCACTAGCAGCCGCAGCATTGCCTTATGGCTTCTCTAGGCTCCGTACCGTTCGGGTGACGATATTGGTGGGAATTACGACCGCTTTACGACACCACAGTACGCCGTCCTATGCACGCCGAGCGCGCCGTTGACGCGTGCCGTCGATTGGGGATCGACGAGAAAAGATGACACGCTGAGATCGTGCAGAACACGGTACGGTGAGGCACGTTGCACGATGGAAGATAAGGGGCGCATCTGGCTCCAGTGTCAGCCACAAGGACGTGTCACAAGAACGTCTCGAATTCCTCGATTTCAAATTCCAATTCAGAACTCTAGTGCTTCAATCTATGATTTTATCCTTCGGTATCCTTAGTTGTACTTTCAAGAATAAGTTTACAAATTTAGCTTCTGTTTAAAAAATAAAAACGGCGTGATTTAAAACCATTCAATGAAACCAAAAAACATCCAAAAATATTACTAAAAGTGCTTCCAACTTTCTATTCAATTTTTAGAACGCTACACCTTCTACAATCCCTTCGGAGGCTCGGCTATGTTTACTTTGATCGCTTCACGGAGCATCCGGCCCACTCAAATGCTGATGACAGGCCCTGCACTCAGGAACGGGATAATGTCGCCCGCTCGAAACCCTGCCCCGACACCACAAAGTATCAAGGAATGTGGAAAGCAAAGCAGAAAAACCCGAAATGGCAAACTGACTCAACCATCGAATAACACACACACTCCTAGGTCTCCCTCTAGGCCCTGTCTCTTTCTGCCTGCCAGTGGACAGGAGGGCACCTTACACATTGACTTGTCGTTAACGCAAACGATTTGCTTACATATTCATCCCGGTATCTCATTTTCTCGAACACTTCACCCGTGTTCGGTGGCATCGCTTTCCTTTCCAGTCCTCATCCCCACCCGGCATCCTCGGGAAAATCTCGTCGCAAAACGAGCGCGCCACGAGAGGACAGCGTGTCGGCAGCTGAACCGGAAAAACCGACAACATTCCCCGAGCTGCTAAACCGTTTGTCAGCCTCATCTCCGATACGGGGACACACACACACAGACACCTCGACCTCAGCACCGTGCCCCGTGAAGGCAGCCGGCCCGGCATGCGACACCAAATTGAATTCATTTTCCATCTCCGTATTTATTTTTAATATCCCTAAGGATATATGGTATTTTCATGAAAATTGAAAATGCATAAATACGCAAAAAAGGGCACACGGAGCGCCAGCACTCGCAGGACTTTTGCTTCTCCAGGGAGAGGGCCAGACCACCATCCGACCAGTGTGTGTGTGGCGGTTGATAGTTGGTTAGACCGCCCGATGCCGGGAGGACAACGCGCGTGGCCTATGGCCTCTATGCATAGGAGTCCTTGGAGCTCTAGGGACTTGGGACGTTGCTCTCCTCATCGTCACGTGGCTGGCCGTCGCACACGTGTGTGTGTTTGGGAATGGAAAACGGCAAATGGAGTTCGAGGTCCACGTCGGAATTGCCCAGGACCCAACCCCCCAAGCCTGCCGGAGCAGGAAAGTGAAAGCCGGAATACGACGACTCTCGAGTGACGGATGACCGTCCTAATGGGGATAGATTTTTCCCTTCGTTAAGTGATTGAAAATGCACGATGGGAAATGGGAGTCGTTTATGCTTCCGGCCGCCAATGGTTGTGGCCATCCAAAAAAAAAAGGTCCTCCCTTATGACACGTGTGCCATTAACCGGGTCGACCGGGCAGCATTCCTTCGCCAGCTGGGCCGTCCAACGATGGAATGTCGGAATAGGAATGGAATGGAGTAGACAACGGGTTGGAAAAGAAAAACATTTGAAGGCCAGATTGGCACGGGTCTTCCGGAGCGGCTCGGTTCATCGATTGAAACATTCGAATCGTGATTTGGATGGGTAAGGAATCATCATCGATGCGTCACTCTTATCGTGTTCTATCGATAGATAAGGATCGTGGAAGCTTTCTAACGGCCCAATAGGTCAGTTTAGAATCTTTACAGTGAAACTTTTGGAGTGACTGGCGCTACCGAAACAGTTCCAATTCCGAAAATGGTATGACGAAAGTCAGATACAAACATCCAAAACGATCCAATCATTGTTGCCGTTCCAGACTGACTGCCGCTCGTTAACGTTTGCCCTTCGTCGCGCGTTTCAGCCTCAGACCATGGGCCCGCCGGCCCAGAAATAATTGGCCCAATCTCACGACTAATTACTAGCGACACTCCGACACACCACCATTCCACCGGCGCGGGATGCATTCGGGCGGAAAATGCATCCATCTCCATTCCGGCGTGCATTTGAGTCCGCCCGTTATTAATCGCCCGGCCGAGGTTTAATGATGGAGTTACGTGCGGCTGCGTCCCTCAATGATTGAGCGGGAGCATAAAAAATCCACATTTCCGTTTCCGATACACTTTCCACCGGAACCCGATCGGAAGCCGGGGCCCGACGCGAAACGAATCAAACAAAAAACAATCCAATCGAACTGTTGGCCGTTGGCGGCGAGCGCAAAATGCAGCGACGGCCAATGATGAACCCGTCCCCAAAAACCGCCCCCAATCAATCAGGGACCGTTATCGGAGATGACTGATTGCGGAATTTGATCCATTTGTCATATGCTAACTTTTGGGCCTCACCCTGTGTGTGTGCATCAAATGGAGCGCAATGAATCATAGGGCGCGCTTTATCATGGAGGGCTCGCGTAAGGATGCATTTCCATAAAATTGAATTATGCTCCCTGTAATGGTGGTTTGTAATTAGTGTGCCCGCCTGCAAGTGGGCAGCTGGAGCAGTTCGAGCCACAAAGCCACACTCACAACCAGAGCGCGCACGACACGGATCGATCCCGGAGCTAATAGATGGCCATTAATCAACATCGTCCCACCATCGATGGGGCGCACGGATCGGATGTGACGGACCGGAAGCGCAACCCGGTCGCGAGTCCTGGGAAGCTGACAGCCGAGTGTCATTCCGCATTAGCGCATTTGTCGACATCGACGGGGTCCCGGTGCCCGGTGCGGACAGTTGTAAAATTAAACGTGGCCCCGGCTGCAACTGTAAACAAAATCTATTATTTTATGCAAATCGCCCGGCCACCGTGCAGCGATTCTGGGCGATGGTCCGGTTGGTCCGACGCGAAGTGCAACCGTGCAACCGTCCTGCACATTTGGAGCCCCGGAGAGAATGCAATCATCGCGATGACAAACGAACGCCGCGTTTGTTGCGTGGAATGTATCGTTTCTCGGTTCAGGTTTTTCTCGGTCTCATCGCAAACAGGGGCCCCGACAGTTTACCAACCAAACGGATCGAGAAAGGTGATTTCGCGGGGCCACGAATCGGATTTCGGCGAAACGACCCTTCGTTGGAATGCGTTGTAAAAGCTGAGAGGTGTAATTTGTAATCAGGAGCTACGGTCGTTACTCAAATTTGCGATCGTCCCAAAACAGGACCAAAGTTTGCGTTGCGGTAAATTTCGGGAAAACAATTATCGTAAAACTAGGCAGTATAGGCGCCCTTAAGATGTATCTTGTCCCAATACCTGCCCAAATCATTGATTTGTTAACAGAAGGTCTCAAACTGCTTATTTGCTTTTTACGCTATGTGATTTGAGAAATGCCTAACTATTTTGCCATAGTCATCTTTATATTTTGAATCAATAAAGAGACTACCACAAAGTTCCAGTGGTCCAGCAAATTAATATATTCTGCTCTTGATAGCCACAGAACTAGCACATCACACGCTACGTTTCATTGCATCAGTTGCACCAACAAAACTGACTTCCGAATTGATAATAAATTTATTATTGGTTTGACCCAACGGAAGCCTGTAGTATTGGTAATTTCCCATTGCTCAGACCGCCACGGACTAGTTTCTGGCTAGCTTTGGCGAGGATAATGCATTACCAATAAATTGGTTACTCATCCCTTAGCCAGCCAAAGCCGCTATTTGGGCTTTCAAAATCGTGGCTGCATCCGCGGTGCAGTCTCGTGCATCCGCTCGACTCCGTTTCCCGGGAAGTTGTCCGGAAAGATGATTGATGATGAGCGTATCGGTTTGGAGCTCCGGTAATAAAATTCACCCATTTCGCCATGATGAAGCTCCGCTTGTTGATTGTTGTGGCTGCCGCCGCGCTGCTGCTGCCACTGGCATCCTAGTGTTGGCATGATCCTATTGCCAAAAACCCACCCTGGACCGGGGGCGTCATGCCCTGACATCAATCTCACCACGCACCGGTCCGACCGGAAGGCCGCCGGCAACCGCAGGAAAGTGTAATCGTTTAATTGATTTATATTTCACCCCTCAACAGGAGGCTCGGGGTTAGGGTCAGAAGCTAATCTAACATTCGATGGTCGAATTTCAACTCTAAACACACACACACACACGTGTCGACCGTGCCGTGAAGACATCCTTTGCGAAGGTTACTGGTTGGCACCACCCGGTGGTCCTTCTATTGCCGATCGGAGTGGAAAAGTCAACGCGCGATGTCGGGGTGGGCTGCAAAATTTGGGGTTTCGCATTTCGTTACCGAACGTTCCGGGGAACGTGTTCCGTGCGCTTGAGGTGACGAGGTAAGCGAATGACCCCGCCGCTCCGCTCCGGTGTGCCCTAGGGGTGAAAAGTATACCGCTTCCGGAGCGTCTAATTACAATTTGAAAAACCTTCGTCCCACGACAGTGTAGAGGGTGGTGAAAAACTTTTTCCCATGAGGTCTGCCGAAGGAGGTGGGTATTGGTTTCACTGCAGCCCAATCCCGGCCAGTGGCCGGTGTCCTTGGACCGACAGTCCTTTGGGTGTGCGGCAGTTGTTTTGGACAGCGTATCGAAACGGTTCATTATTTGCACGAAACTCTGCCAAAGGACCTGCTACTGCCTGTCGCTCTCTGTCTCTGCTTGCGAACTTCCCATTTCCTAATTGATTGCGTACGGAGTGGCCCTAAAATAAGGGTGAAAACTTCGAACCGAACTGTCGTCGATTGGGAGTGGAGAATTATTGTGGCTCGCCGTTTTCGTGTGCATTAATGCTTCTGCTGTTATTGCCATTTAGTTAAGGTTTTTAGTTAATGCTTAGTAACTATTGTTTAGTTCAACTGAAGCGTTCAATTGCAACGAAGAAACGGTGTCCAAATAAACCGTAATTTTACTAAACTTTTCGGACTTAGACTCACTCCGGAAAGTTTCCTACTAACTAATGAAGCGTACTAAACAAATTTCACCGTCGGGCGCAATCAATTTAAACAACGAATAATCACATTATTCACCGCCTAAATAGCTGAAGCTCAAGAAACTTGGTGCGCGGCAGCAATTAAAATCGACGGCACAAAAAGCGGGGAAAACGCAAAACTTTCCCTGGCCATTTGTCGATCGAAAACCTTTCGCCGGAACGAAATTAGTCAAAAAATAGTCCCCCACAATTGGGATGTAACTCGGAAGGCAACCGGAACCGGGCAATGGAAAAAACAACATCCGAAAACCCACGTAAGGAACCGTTTATTGGTCCACACATTTTTTTTTCGCCGGCGAACCCACTTGCTGCGGACCGTTTTCCGAGCCAGTGCGTTTTGAAGGGATTCAGAAAATTACCTTTTCCACCGGGGCTGGGAGAGGGGTCCGCGGAAGCGCGGTGCGTCGCGGGTTTCCCAGCAATCAGTTAATTTGATCCACTCATTTGTTTACGCGAGCGCCGGTTACGGCCGGGCAGGATTTTCCGCGAAAACCGGAGCCCCAAGGACCCGCGTTTTGCTTTTAAAGTTTGCCCAGTCGGCCGGCCGGCAGCCGGCAGTAGGGGTCACTTTCACGACTCCCAAATCCACTAAAACCGTCCGTTCGCGTGATGGTGACGTGAAACATTTACTTTTGCGCCAGAGCCCAACTCTGGCTCATCGAAATTAAATCACTCAATCGCCACAAAGCCTCCTCGGAGGTTTAGAGTTTTATTTCGGTGGCGGAATTAAAGTATTTGGTCTCGCGCCGCCGCCGGTTCGCCATTCTATTTGGGCGCGTTTTGTTCGGACACAGTTTTTTATGCTCCTTCTTTCTTGGGCCACCCGTCGAAAAGTATAGAAACAGTAAATTCAATCAATCCCACACTGCACGCTGCTTTTATGCTGCTCTCAAAGACGCCGGAATGGCTGCCAGAGAAGCAACGAGTTGAACGAAGAGGCTGCTTTCGTCTTCGGTGCGAGGCATGATTTTTTACATCGCCCCTTTTCGTGTATCGAAACTCAATTTTTAGGAACCCAGAAAAACCCGTCATCCCGTATTTTGTTCGCCGCAGGGTTAGGGGACAGGATACGGATCGCCACAAAAAGTGGTGGAAAATTTGCATGACCACACCAGAGAAGCAGCGCGATTTGTGTAATGAATAAATCTTTCGATAAATGTTTAATGAACCGTGAGGGCAACCGATAACGGCCCACCGCCGAACGGGGGCCGAGCAGTGATTAGAAGCGAAGACCTGAACCTGGACTTGCTGACGAACTTTCGCTTGCAAAAAAGGACACTGGAGCGGTGCTTAGAAATGGAAATGGCTAGACTTAATGGAGTGGACCGCATTGACGGTATGCGGTTTTAGCTAATGAACTCGGCAGGCAGGTCCTGCCTGCATTCCTTAATGGCACAAAACACATTCCTCGCGCTGATTTAGGTGTGTATCGATCGTTGGCTCACCGGTGCAGATAACACATGAACCACACTTCAAATGGAATGAAGATAAGGCATTCGAATCAAATCATACATCTTTTCGGTTCGTCACTGACCACGAGAAGTCAGCATCGCTCCTTAAAAATATTAAACGAAATTATGTTGTGTCCGACCTGGCTAGGTGACCTGTTCCAACGAATAAATAATGATAACTAATCGTATACATTTTTGTTAACATTTTGTCTTTTAGGTATTTGACATTGATTGAAAGCATTCGATTCATTCCATAGAATATTATTCAGATCCGCATTTAAAGACCAGAATTTTCTTCTTTTCGAACAAAACGTTCTACTTTTATCATACTCAGATCGTGTCAAGAAAGTAAGTCCGGAATACTGTCGTCCTTTTTTCGTCCTGCTCGGAAATCGGCACATACATCAAAGCCGGAGCCAGACTTTATTCTCCTGAAGAATCATTCTTCACGCTTCGGGGCCAATTCGGCTTCTGGTTGCCGCAAACCCATCTGGCATTTGGGGAGATGCTCCGATTGCGCATGAAATGAAGATACTGCTCGCCGCGTTGCAAAAGCGGGAAGCTTCATTGAAATCCAAAGCGTGGAACTGATTTTGCATAAAATTTGCTGCATAACCGCGGGCGAGTGTCACTCGATGCACCAGCACGGTTGTGCTGAGGGCCCTCTTCGGCGGACTCCGTCTACTGATTGTTGATAGAATGCGCCCGCGTGCGCCCTTTCACGTAGCTACCCAAGTGCATGCAAATTTCAAATCCGACTGCTGATGCGACAGTGCCCAAACCGCGCCCAGTCAAACAATTAGAATCTGGAAAGACAAATTGCGGCCAAAACACTCTTCCAGTCCGAGACCGTCGAGTTGTGTCAAACATTACCCGGCCGCGGCTGTGAGACTAATTTTTTAAACAAATTTCAATAAAACTCCCGGTTGTTGCGGGAAACTGCCTCCACTTTAGAGCCCATCATTAGTGCCACTTGTGAGCACGGCGTTCTTTTCGGTCGAACTGGCAGATTTATGCGTTGCTTTCTTCTTTCTCTTTGATGTATTGATTGCTCCACGCAGTCCAATCCTCTTCGGAGCAAACGCGCCCGACACCGACGCATAAACCCCCGGAGAGCAGGCTGCATTGGTGGACACTTCAAACTTCCTCCTAATTATAGCTCACCATCGTCGGCTTCGTCGACGACGAAACCAACATATCGCCCTTTAACCCGTCCTAATGACGGCGATAATGTTCCGCCACAGCTGTCGAAGGATGCGGCCGCTTAGCTAAACGGGTGGAAAAAAATGATGTTCTCGCATCAGGACACGCCCAAGGGTCCTGCAAGCTCGCGCCTCCCCACGCGGCAGGCGGCGGCGGTTTATCTTCGCGCCACTTGAGACCACTCGTTCAGTCCAGCGGCCTACGGAATGCGCGGAGTTTGTGTGCCGTGATTTACGACTTTCGAGTAGCGTCTGCCGAGTGGCCCCCGTGTCGTCGCTTGTCACAACAAACCCGCTCGAGACACCAGATGAAGATCGCTTTTTCTGAGGCCCTTCAAGAGCCACACGAAATCACTTTCCATTTCTTCGCTTCGAAACGCGTATCAACCGCGAGGGGCAGCTGGCTTATCGTTCGCTTTTTAATGCTCCGCCAACACGCCGCCTATCGCATGGTTTCTAATTGCTCTCATGATGAAACGGCAGCCGGCAAATATGAGAGGCCGCTCGATCGATCCACAATCGATCGTCTTGACGCTGAAGACGCTGTCAAAGAAATTCGAAAAAAATCGGCTTCCACGATGAAAGTGGATATGATTTATTTCTTAACGACAGGCGACGATTTATTGGCACGGGAGTTTTCAAATCGAGTGTCCTCCGGGGGAACTCGGAAGGAAAATGAAAGTCCCGTGCGTGCGCCGTATTTTTGGCACAATATTTATTTATACATACGCGTTCAATAATCTTCGACAACGCGTTGATTTATGTACCGTTAAGGATTTATTATTCATCGTCACCCGAGCACGGTAAGGATGCCACGGGCGTGTGGGCTTAGAGAGCGCATTCTTCAAGACAACGGAGCGGCCGCTTCAAGTACGGAGCCTCTTGTTTTTTTCCGTTTCAATTCACTTCGCAATTTGATTTTTCACTGCTCACAGCATTTTCGCCATCCGAAAAAGAAAATGCCTCGAAAAAAAGGGAGCGAACAAATGGATTAGATGCCAACGCGACGAGGACAACGTCGACGATGCCGCTTTCGAATATCTCGTTAACGTAGTTTTTTGCGTCGCTGAGATTTGTGCGCCGCTTTCGGCACACACACAGTTGCTTCGGCTTTGCTTTTCTATTGTTTTTCCGTCGCGCGTTTCAACTCGGATTTGCATTTTTTTTTCTTTCCTTCCGAGGCTCGGATCTATAACTGTGAATTTCATTTCGGAATCCACACACCTTCGCGCGTTTCAATCACAAAAATATCCCAGTGCCAATCGGACGCAAAGCCAACGGAATGGAGCCAACGGGTCCGGGTGTGGGTTGAATCCGGTAGGAAAAACTGGGCTGGAAAATTCACCACGGCGACGGCGTGTTATTTGATTACGGTTTAATGCCCGATAGCGTCGTCATGAGGATTTTCTCGAGCCCACGCCGGCGGCGGGCTGGCAAGGTATCTGACGGATATTGTATCACAGATAAGGATATGGGTTCGCGTGGAAAACTCGTCAATGTGTGTCTTTCGGCGCTTCAGCAACATAAAACACGCAGCCACGGCATACCATCAATCAGAAGAATCGATGTTTTATTGTCTTTGCGCGACAACGACGAGGGCAGAAGTTTGGCGAACACTCTTCAAAAACCGGATCGACAGGAAGTAATGAGCTTTCGATGCGGAGCAAATTAGGTGAAATGTGTTCGTGATGAAATATTGCGCAGGATTTGGCACAAAATCATTTCCAAAATAATGTTTAAAGGTGAAAGAAAGCGTCGAACCAAACGAGCACCATGATCGATTCCAGTCACGTTCCGAATCGTCTCAAATTAGTAAATCTAATCGACGGTAACCGGCCTCTATTCCGGAGCCCCTAATTTTGACACTAAAATAATTGTCTTTTTGATTGACTTTGCTAGTGGCCAAATGGTGGCCCCAAAAAACGCACCGTGCACCTTTCCGTGTGGATGGAATCCTCCATCAATCAATAGTGACAATTGTCACAAACATAATGTCGCACCAGTCCCTTGTGAGAGCTGAAACCTTTCCCGTCGGACGCCCGATCGATCAATTTGACTTTTGCGAAACGCCTCGTCCGCGTCGGTCAGGATTGGTCAGTGGATACTCGGTTCCTGGCGCCCGTCGGCCTCATTTAGAAAGACAAACAAAACCCCGGTCGCATTAATTGAAAAGCCGTTCGAGCGAAAAATGAGAAAACGGCAGCGATTGCGCTAATATATCTAAATATGGTCCCGGGAGTGTTGTTTTTATGTTCCGGCGCCGTCGGGAGGAGTATCTTTTCGCTCATCCACGCACTCGGTGCGTGAAGGGTGAGTTTGTGTTCACCTGTCCACACCAGACAGGCCTCCCCACGCCGACCCGTCGTGCCGAGCCGTGTTTGTGGCTGAGCAGTTGATCGATTTATGAAAATGTTTTGCTTTGCGTACCCCGAGCCGTTCGCGTTGATCAAACAAATAGGATTTCAACCGCATCGAGCGTCGAGCGTGCAGCATCCTGCGGTTTGGAGGGTCTTGGTTTATTGCTCACTGAAGTGGCCGCTGTAGTGGCTTACCGGGATCGTGGGAACTCTTTGCATCTGATGCAAATGATTGGCAGTGTTACTGTAGAAACAAAGACACAAAATATTATTGCATCTGATGATGTTCGCTAATGCATATGATACAAGGCAATCAATTTTTCAATCTAAATACACACGCTGCAAGAGTTCCTTCGTTTCTCTCTGCCGTCATTGGAACTAAACCTCGAGTCAAACCTACAGAAAGCGGTTTCATTACGAAAGCTACGCACGAGATGTACCATTAAAGGGTTCCATATTTGTGGCAGATGAATCAACGAAATAGTTGACATCCATTTCATTTCAATAAGTTTATTTCTCTGTGTCCAACATTTATATGATCCCTTGTTGACTGGTACGAAAATAAAATCAATTTCGAAAACGTACAACTTAGCACATTATATTAACAAATAGTCGATCGTGTTGCTGTTGTTTCGCTGGGTGCCGCCAACAGGCGCCGCATGTCCTTATTGACTCATCCCGTTCGGTTTCGAAGGAGATAGAAAAAAAATCTCCGAAAAGGCTCACTCACAACATAGCGAACCACTTCAGAATCGACGCAGAGAGAGAGTTGCTCGCCAGCGTGTAGCAAGTATGAGAAAAGTAATATATCTGTAACAGATGTTGCCCAACATTATCAGCACAAATGGTTATTTGTAATTACTTTGTTCCCCGGTACGGCCAGGACGGAATCTCGCGGGCCGGAAAATGGTTTTCCCCAGCAGCGTGGGCTCGGGTCGCTCCCTTTGTCCCGTTGGTTGCCCGGTTTCAGCGTTGTAAGCCTTCAGTGTCGACGTGCTCCTCGTCATCGCATTCACTTTATTGTCAGCGATTAGTTTGAAGCATAAATATCGATACACGTATCCTTTCCGGGCGCGCGTTCCCGAGAGTTTTCCCGGGAAAAGCACACCACGCTACGGTGCTTGTGGGCCGTGAAAAAAAAGAGTTGAATCATTCACTTTTGACACCCTTTTCCATTAGCCCGAAGCTGCTGGGCGACGTTAACCCGCGCTTCGGGACCCGGGGCCGAGGTAGGATCAACATAAATCTTGCACTCATCTCGACACACCCCACCGCTCCGAGGGGTAATGGCGTTCGGCGATTAACGGAAGCAACAACGGTTCGCCTACGACGAGCCGACAGAGAGAGAGAGAGAGGAAGAGAAAAAACGGAGAGCCCGCTCGTAATACCTTCCAGAGATCATTTATTTAAGTAATGAGCACAGGTCCATCCTGAAGCTGTCGTCGGTTTCCGTTTCATTGGAGCAACATCGCAGCCATCGCAGGGCGCAAGTTATGCTGGGCAAGTTATTTATTGGGCTCCCCCCGAAATTGGAAGCACGTTGGACACATAAACCCGTGGCGCACTTTTGGCCTTCGCCTTCGACCGGCCACCGGCTCGGTTGGAGAGGAATAAATCACGAGCTTTACGGGACATTAGTCGCCGAAATCGTACGGATCGAAACAATCGAATGCACCGCCCGCGTTGGCTGTTGCTTAGTGCCACTTAAATCAAACGGGAAGCGAAGAAGAACACTTTCTTCGGGTGCCCTCACCCGAAGGGAGCCTTCCGCTTCCTTGCTCAAAAACAAACGCACGATTTTATTCCGCAGCGCTATCCGAAGCGTTCAGCTGTCCGATTGTTTTATCGACTGTTCCGTGCTGGCGCTTTGCCTCCATTCTTCAGCTAAGCTTTAAATAGCCAATGGAGCTTTAAATACTGAGTTAAGAAGTAGTTCGGAGTCCTATTTGAAACCTGAAATGTGATTCTACTTCAAACCGTAAGTTAAGAATATTGGCCAACAAATTCTTATTAGAATATTCTTTGCAAACAACTTATCGTCAATATTAATAAAATGTTTACCAAACCAAACACCACACCGTGGAACCCAAAGCGAACCCCGAGCTTTCGCAAAATGATCGATGCACACTACTCTCACCCAAATAATATTGTTCCCCTCACGATGGTTCGCAAATTGGCTACCAATTGATTTATTCCCACAGCTGCACTGAAAAGTCCATTCCAAAGTCCACCCGTTCGGTTGATCACTCCAACCGAGATCGTGATTTATTGAAATTATGCTCACGAAATGCAATATCAACCCGGCCCCGGTTGGTGCTCACGAAAACGGGTGGCAAACAAAGGTGCGAGAATGAACAGAAAAAAATCCGGAAAACTACTGGCACACGCGCGTGCACACCGGTAGTTTGCATAAAACTACTAAACCGTAAAATTTCATCCACCCGAAATCACCCGCAAAAGTTAAAACGCAAACGTTGAAAAATGAGACATCTTCATTCGCCCGTGTGCACCCCGGCGGACCCTGTCTCCCCGGTTCCGGTCCCAGGGCTCCGCTGGCTCCGGCATGGTAATATGCTTGAATTTTGCATAGTTTACTTACACCTTTTACACAGCCCTTTCTGGGCTACCGAGGGCCCCTGCGAGCGCGAATCCCGGCTCCGGCTACTTCCTGAACCGTGTGCACTTCACTTCACCTGTGCTTCAATTTCACAATCCATTTGGTTTTTCAGCTTCCCGGCCAACAGCTGGCAGTAATTGGATTGAGTCCCGCGCGCTAGGCGAGAGCGGGTTGGAGAGCGAAAAAGTATTAACGTTCCTCCGTGCGGGGCCACCGTGCCATAGTATATCCTGCGTGTCCGGAGAGACGCTGTGCGCGCTGTTTTCCCGGGTGTGAGGTTCCTCATTACTATCCCTACCATCACCTGTTTTTGGCTCCGTTCGAAGCTTAAGTTCCAAATAAAATGGAACATGATTCTCACGCCGCATCATTGCTTCCGCAGGATGGTACGCCGTAAAGTTTGGACTCTTCCCTCTCTGTCTCTGTGTGCGTCATCCAACTATTTGCTTTAAATACAGTAAAATCAACCCACAGCGTCAGGGTGACCACAAAATTACTTCTTCGAAGTGTAGCATCAAAGGAGCCATTGCCATTTTTTCACATGGCGAGCGCCCGCAGCAATTTACATCTTCACACGGTGCCAATGGTGCATAAAATTGCACCCGAAGACGGACCACAGCTTCGGCCACTTTCCAATTCAATTCAAATTCAAAAATACCACTTTCCAACCTGCAATACACGGCTTGGATCCCAACTTCTGTTTGAAGATTCGTGAAGCATGTCTTATCAGTGAGTTCAAAATCCTTCTCTCGTGGTTCACGCTCTAAAAGACCGCTCCGTCCGTCCGCTATCGTACTGCCATGTGCCATCATTTACAGATTTTCTTCCACATAATCTGCCAATCTTCCCGACCAACGAACTTTGGCGGCCAGGATGGACGATTCCGATTAATCGATTCCAGACCCCAAAAATAGCCCACCGAACGCTCGAACCATAGTGTCCCTCTCACAAATCATTATTACCTACTTCGTGACCATCTTCATCGACCCGTAGCGACCGCGGGCCGCATCCTCATAAGTTGTCCCCGGCCCCGGATTATGATCGGCTGGGGCACACACGCACGCTTGAGGGGGGAAAAAAGCATAAATTCGCCATACCCATTTGCTTGATTGATTATTAATAATTTATGCTTCCGCATCGATGAATATTGGAATCGATCTGGGCGAACTGCGCCGGCCGTTGGGGGGGGAGCAAAGCAAATTGGCATCGGTTCGGTTCCGGTACCGGCCAGCTTTTGACGTACAGTATGTGACATCCGATTTACTACTCGCACTCGTCATCATGCGATGACCGTTTGGGGATGGTGAAAGTCGCCTCGTTTTTTTATTGTTTTAGTTTTGGTGATCGACTGAGACTTACCAGGGACACACGGCGTTAAGGTCTGCAGATAGGGTCACCGTGACCATACGCAGAATACGGAGAATTCTGACGTTTTGAGGTAGCATTAGCAAAGTTTTGTTTGTAAGTAAACAATCATTTGCATATTGATTTCCAATAACAATTCGGAACTGGCAAACTTAACCTGTTGTCATTGTTCAACTGCTTTAATACCGATCCTTTTCGATGGCGATCTTCCTTACCGAAACCGCATGAAAAATCAACAATTTAGCAGTCCAAACAACCGGTCAAAATATGCTCCCCATGAAACATTAATACCAGTATAAAGAGAAAAAATATGTTCCCCGATTCACGCTCCGGGCGCACGCTTTATTGATGCGGTTTCCTCGCAGCGGTGCATTACCGTTTCGCCTCACCGTCTTACGGCCCAATGCGGATTGTTGTGCATTGTTTGCGGTGTCTTGCATTGTTTCTATCATGCTAAGTGGAACAAACAGTCAAACCGGCCCGAGCCGAGAGAAACAATAATCTCCGAGTGCCGAAGCACGAATCCTTTCGTTCGAAACCCGTGGCCGTGGGATGCCTCTCTCCCTCCCTGTGTGCGGAGCATAACTGGCCACATCGTGCACAATTTCAGCAATTTATTGTTGTGGTCAGCAGTATGGGGAATTTATTTTTTTCTGTTTTTTTGGTTCGAAAATGGCCACATTTTTTGTTACCGCGGCGTGCCTGTTGTTGGTTTCTTCCATTTTTCCAATTTATTTATTATCGGGCCGCAGTCCGGGGTGCTGGGTGTTTTTGCACTGGGCACTTGGGTAGCATATCTTTCCCGCGCTTATGCGCCCAAACCGATCCGCGATCCCGTCCCGTCCCTCGCGCGTCCTTTGCGGCCACATGCGAGAGGCGGTTTGTCGTGAAATTTGTTTGACATTTATTTTATGCGTTTGTCCACATTTGACTTTTTAAATTATGCATAGGTTGAGCCACCGCGACCGGACGGGAGGGGCTCCGAACACCCCGACGGTCCACCGTATGTAACTGGTTTCCGCTTTTCGCTTCTGGTTTTGTGGCAACTTTTAATTGAATGAACTGTGTTCGGAGGCCGCCAGCCTTTCGGAGCCAGGATTGATGGTTTAGTTTATCCCGGAATTCCCGGTCCTTTTCAGCTTGCTGCTGGTAGTGGTTTTCCGGTTGCTCTTTTTTATTTTAGCTCTCCTCCATTTATTATTCATACACACTCCCGCCGCGGGGCCGAACGGAACTGTCGCGTCAGCTGATAAGGAATAAATTTTGAAATTTGTTTCACACTTTCGTCGACCCACACACACACTCGCAGTGGAGGTGTGCGGCCAATTTGCTAATGAAAAATCCTATTGGTTTCGAGGAGAGCGACCAACAACAAAAAAGTGCCCATAGCTGGATCTGATAAATGGAGGCTATTCATTTGATTGAAACAAGGGCACAGTGGCGCATCAGTTGAAATTATGAATGATTTTTATTTTTGAAAAAGAAATCCGAAGGCTGACAATGGCGGTATGTGCCATAATTATTCACAAGACTTCACGTGTTACTTTACCTCTGTTTATTAAAGCGTATATTCCCTGAATCGATCTGCATTTTTTTTTAAATCTAGTATATTCTATCGTTTATGAATTTCGTCCTGTTTACGCCCTAAGATTATGAATAATACAATAATTCAAATATTCATGTAGCAATCCCTTTGGAGCACTACAAATAATCTCCCTGTAACTCACCCTTTGAACGATTTAGCGACAACACTCCAGACACAGACCGCTGTAACAACCCACTCATGCTTTGTGCCGTAAAAAATGATCCTCAAACACTTCAACCATTGCACGGGCAACCGAAAAATTCTCACCAAAATCCTACGCCGTCGGCCCGTCAAAATAATTAATCAAACCCTCAGCCCCGACGCCATGTGCTCGAGTGCGCACCGCACAGGACGGATCGGTACGCACCGAAGGTCCCCTAAGAAGGTCCTGGTGCTGATGATGCTAATGTCGGTTGCGCCGGACGAGCGGCCGCCTCAAGTGCGTCGGTACACATTCGGGCCCTTCAGCCACCAGCGGATGCACTTGAAGGATTCATTCTGTGCATGTTTACATTTTCGAAGATTTTATTGTAACCGCGGGGACGAAATGAATCTTTTGAACATGAACACAACCTTGCGGGGAAAGATTCGCTCCTTTTTTACGCCAGCAAAATTTCCATTACCGTTCCGGCCGTTCCGCCGTACCATCTGGTGGCCTCAGAAACACCCGTGCGCACCAGCACCCAGCGTCGGGGCAAGTTGCACTCAAGCAGATTAAAGCATTACTGCGCCTGATGGCGGAACAAACGAGCCGAGCTTCCCTACGTTTTATTTTTGTGCGAACCAACCAACAACAAGCAAAAAACACCAAACTCCAGAGGAAGTGAGGATCCCTCGGATGCGCCCGGAAGTGGCGTGTAGGTTGAAGGTTGCATGTCATACGCTTCGCTGATATCTCAATTACCACCCTCGCGAAAGATGTTGCCGCCCGCCTTTCGGAAGGTCAGCGGAAACCAAAACCAGCCAACCCCTAGGGTTAGGTGGCCGAAAGGGAAACCCCGAGCCCGTCTTCACGAAACCAAATACGATTCCGGGGTTGCGTCGTCGGTGAACACACTGATCGCGTTCCCGGTACCCCGCGGGATCATCATTATCATTATCGTTAAGAGAAATAATTCGGAAAATTGATATCGGCGCCCATTAGCCGATAAAACAAACCGACGGGGACGACGAGATTAAAGACTTTGTGGTGGCCTTTTTTCTGTTCGTCCCCCTCTCGGGCTTCCGGCAAAGAACACAACTCGACTAATGAACCATTTTTTCGCGTAAGAAACCGTGGTGTATCCTTTTTAATGTGTCCAAACGGCGACCGTTACTTGAAATGGCTCGAAAACATACTGTAAGCCAGGTACGGGTGACGCCTTTTCCGGAGGTAAATATCGTTCCGTTTTATGCTCCTGAAATTGTGTTACTAATCCTAACGCTAACCGCAAGCCGTTAAAAAGTTAACAATAAAGACCTTTAATGAAATGAAAGGTGCGCTAAACTCTTTTACAACGATTGTGTTTAAGGTTCACTTATTATGATGGAAACACTTTACTTTACTTTCATCGGAAATCTTTTACATTACAATCTATTAAGTTCAAAACCATTGGTTCCAATGGGAGTATCTTAAGAAACAGGAGCTCTCACCAAATGTTGAAGACAATCATGAATCCCTTTCAACAGGCGCCGGGGATTCCAAAACCGCGACAGAAAATTGAAATGAATTACTTATCAAACACTTTTTGATGTACAATGTGCCTGAATCGATGACCGAAAACCCCTCGAAAGCGCGAATCCCTTTGCGGCGCGTTCTATTTGCGTTGCTGCCGTCGTCACAACCTCGTTAGAAATTTATGCTACCAAACAAATCGGGTCCTTCACATTGTTCACCCAAAACGGGCACCGAAAACTACGATCAACCATTTTGATAAACGGCGTAGAGAAATTCCAATGGCTTTGGGACCACGGAACGGCCAAAACTTCCCTGCCGAGCGGAAAATGTCACCAACAAGGGCCCAAACAAAGTGCGCACCATTTACTTTCCTCACTCGCACGCAGTAAAAAGTCCCCTAATTCGGACGAGAAGGACGAAAACTGCTGCGATGCGGCCACCAATCGACGGCCACTTTCGATTGACCGCGTGCACCGCGTCGCTCCCGTCAACAGCCGCCGCCGCCACTGTCGGGGTGCAATTTGCAACGAGCAGCATGAGCATCGAACCGTAATTAAGTGCCGAATGCCGAATGCGTCATGGTTCCGTTAGAATTTTTTAGGGATTTTTTTTCTCCTTCGGGTGCCTTCCACCCGTTCCGAGAGTTCCGTTTCCGATCGAACCGATAAGGAACGGCCGGAACCAGGGGCGGGAACCGGCCACTAACGAGACACGGAGAGCATAAAACAACACGCTTTCCGAAGGAAGAAAATTGGAACCACCCGAAGCCCCGTGAGTTTGATGAAATGGTGACATCTGTCGGTGTTTGGTCCTTTTTTTTGTATCCGTTGAATCCTTGGTGTCCTTGCTGGAACGAGCCTTTGTTTCAGTTGCTGGAAGCGTTCCGTTTTCGCATCGCGTGCGCTCGCCAAGAATGTAGCAATTTTCGCGACATTTTTCCCGTTATTTATAATTGCGATGTGTTATTGCGAGATTTTTTTCTCAGCTCTTCAGACTTGTTAATGTCTTTTGTCTTTCAAATACATTAAACGACAAAGAGTTTGGCAGCAAGAGCATGAAAAAAGATCGCCCAACGACTGCCATCCTTTGACCGGCGAAGAAGAGATTGTTTTTGCTCGCCTTCATCGAAAAGCGTCACCTGGACAGCACCCGAAGCACAGTTAGATATTATATGACATAATAAACATACGGCAAAAACGGCCAAGCTACTGCCTTCACCTGTCGTCGTCGATCGTTGATGGACGGGCGTCTTTAGCATAATGCTTCGGTGCACTCGGTGCGTCCCCCGTGCATCCTTCCCACCCATCGGTCGCATCTTCTGGTGCATCTTTTAGTGATTCGCATTCGTCCGGCAGTAAAAAATGGAAGCAACAAAGATGGACATGGATGGCCACCCGTTTGGCGCTCGCCTGCACCATTTACATAACCCCAATCAAACGATCGGTGAAGAAGCTGAATGCAACGAGAAAAAAAAAACGAACACAAGTGTAAGCAAAAACTCAGAAAGGGCCACACATGGCAAGCGGTAGCGGCACTGACTCTGGCAGCGCCAAGCCCGGAGCCGGAGAAATCTTGTGCGAAGTGCATCATCTCGCCCGGCGCGCTTTGTATCGGGCCCAGCCATCCCAAGGTTGCCAAGCATCCGTCCACAGTCTTCGGAGCCGAGGATTCGCCAAATTCGTTAACCGAGTGCAATTCGGTTCGAATCGTACGGACGACGTCAATCATAATGCCATGATGATGCCGGGACGCGCAGCGTGTGACAGTGCGCGATTGGGGCGCTCTTTGTACGGTTTGGATTTTTGTGACCAACCAAGCAACTTTAACGTTTGATGTCCGCCAGTTTGATTTTCGAACGGGCGAAAAGAGACCGCCCCGTTTGGTTCGTCTTCAATTCGTCCACTTTTTTGTTACGGCGCCGCTCCTAGAGGTCCTTTTTGTGTTTCTCCAATTTGCGATTGAACCTTTTAGAAGTTGAAAGGCTTTCGGGTGGTGGTTCGTCAACCGCTCGCTTCGTTTGCGAAATTGCGCTGCATTATTGGATTGGAGTCCCGATTCACGGCAAATCACTAAACGATCTGACGGATTCGCCGCGGAATGAAGGGCATATCTGTCAGATTGGGAGTCACAATCATTTGGGATGGTGAAAACCAACGCTTTATCGAATATCTTAGTGTCCTCTTTCGCCTAAGCAACATTGATCCCAGGTCAAGTGCCGAAAATTCACATTCGTTCTACGCAAGGGTGCGCACTTCATTCCCCCTGGATTATGTGACCGAATCTAAATAAATTCCACTCTTGGGACATCACTCGTGATTTAATTTCATTACCAAAAGAGCTCCTCGTCAAGGCTCATCATTTTTAATCAATGTAATCCTCAAATAAACTCTGCCGGAATTGCAGAAATATTTTAGGATGTTCAAGGACCCTTACCAAGGTTGCCCAAAACGAAGCACACAAATAAAGTAATTAAAGTGATTGATAGGATTCTGGAATCGCTCCCTAAAACAGGATGCTTTAAGGCCGATTCACGCACTGAGCGTACCGTTGCCGGGGTTGCTCGCTGGGATCGATCCGTGGGATCGGTACGAATGACCCAGTGAGTGCGAAAATCATTTTCCTTTCGTCGAATCCATTCCGCCTTTTAAACCATCAAAATCGCACACAGCCGGTACCATTCGGACACCTCGATTCTCGAGTGTTTGACCAGCCAAATGGGTGAGAAAGAATTGAGTCCGGCCCATTCGACCGAACCCCGGCGATAAAGCTGACCCGTCCATTCGCGCGTGACGAGAACGAGGGAAGTGTTCCGGTTTTCCGGCGGCTGTTCGAATGCCGGAACACCGAACGAACCGACCGCGCGACGAATCTGAGGCCCCGATCCGCTACCGCTGAGTGAACCATTACCTTATTTTATGCGTTAGCATTGTTTACCGAAAAATCCGCAATCAAGACACCCATTCATTGTGTTCTAACGCCCCTTCCGGTTTAGGGGGCCGCCGGTCGTTGGTTCTTTTTGAATCGCCGACCCGAAATGCGTACCGGATTGCCTACCACCAGGCGCAAACCGCTGTGTAAACTTTGCGAACACACACGCACAAAGATTATCGCCCGTGTGTGTGTGTGTGTGTGTGTGTGTGTGTCGAAAAAGGACACTCGCTACGCTAACACAACAATCACTTAATCAAATTTCTAACTCATTTTGCCGACTTTTCACGTTGCCAAACCCCGTTCTGCGTTGATTCGGCGGCGCAAAGAGTTTGAAATTGAATCGAAGTAAAATTGTCCCTCACACACTGGCGCTGGCCCTCCCTTACGGTTAACGGTTCTTCCGGCACCGTCGGCATTCAATCGCCAATCTTTTGGACGCGTGCGGAGCGTTTGCTTCCGTTCGCAGGAAGCCTGAAAATTTTGTAGCAAAAGGGTAAGGCCACCGCGAACTATAAACCTCACTTGACGGGGCACCGTGTACCAGCCGAAACGCCGTCTGCTTTTCGCAAACCGTGACTAAAGTGTGCGTCGTCACGCCGAGTGAAATGCAAATGGTGGATGCGAAAAAAGCGGTCTCATGTGATGCTTCGAAAGAGAACTTTCCTTGTCTTCCTTGCAATGGCAGCACAGACTGGTGCGCGTATGAAATTGACTGCCATTTCTTAAAGCGTTTTACGAGCCATTTTCCGGTCCTAGAAAATCACACACACACACACACGCTGCCAGATTGAATCGTAAAACCCATGACACAATCTGTTGGTTTTCAACGAAATATTTTTCACAAATTATTGGGCCCCAGTTTGGGTTAGAGTCCGTTTAAAAAGCTGTGTTCCACTTGGGGCCAAACATGATCTCTTTTGAAAACTCGGACATCTTAACCCTGGCCTGTAATTGGCAATCGAAACATTCGTGACCTTAAAAGTTCGACCCATTCAAAGAGAAACAACAACCGTATCGTACACAGGAACTCCGCCAAGTACGCCTAATGACCTTTTTTTTTCCTTCTCCAAACGGATTGAAGCTCGTTAAGGCTGCTTATGGTTTTTGGTCAATAAAATTTAAGTTTTTATTACCGCAACATAACAGCGCGGCGGTCGTAAAAATTGGACGAAGCAATAGAAAGAAGCAATGCGCCGTACAAACATCGCACCAGGAAAATACTCCGATCGAACCCGTTTTCGTGGCACGTTCCGTTCGGCTCACGTAATCTCCGAATACGTCGCTGGCAAAGGCATAGCGCGTTGCGAATTTCTTTCTTTTTCTGTTTGGCTGCTTCAAAACTTGGGATCCAACATATTTTCCGTTTCAAAAATGAATGCCGACTGCTGCAATTGGCATGCAAAGAGGGCCGAAATAGTTCGCTGTAAATACCAGGGATATTGGTATTAAGATGTCAAGGATTGAAGGTGGTCAGGACACACGGTGCGGTTCGCATTCGACAAACACACACACACACACCCTAGGTCAGGATAACATCAGTTGGGATAACATAACATCTAACGCAGAATAAATAGCTAGCAAATCGTTGATCGGAGATTTCCCTCCGTGAGCTGGGTTTTAAGGGCAACCCGTTCCCGCAACCGGAAGGTCGTCCGGTACTTTACCGGAATGGATTTGGTTCAGATGAGGAACAAGAAGCAATTTCCCCCCCGGGCCCGGATTTCACGTACGAAGTGGACAACGGACTCTTGCGAGAGTTTTCGTCATGCGGATAATGTCCGGAGCAGTGCAGCTTCTGACAGAAATCTTACAAACATATCAATTGCCAACAGAAAGGCAATACAGGCTAACGATGGCTATCCAATTACCGTGCTCAGAGCAGAAATCGAGGGCCATTTCAATCAAAATAAGAAGGGGAAAACGACAAAAAACACGGGGAAAGGAATTAGTTTATTGCAAAAAACGAGGCAGAACTCATTGCATGAGTCGAGTTCAGTTAGACGGCCAGCGACGGGGAACGAAATGAGTTAAACTTCGCTCCTGTCCATCTCCGAGCTCATCAAAATGACTGCGTGGAACAATCAAAATACGTGAGACGTGAAAAATGAATACCCATTTCGGGCGCTCGTCTCTGCAGAAGCAATTAAACATTCCTGTGGGATTTACGGTGCCCGCTAAGCCACTATGGCCAACCACTCTTTCGCTCCCACACACACGAAACCCAGCGCGTTATTAGCACTCGTCTGGCCCGGTCCGTGTCCTCGCAACGTACATTGCGTTCCAAAAATGTTCAGTGGTCAATCGGCGTTTACAACCCATGCCCCCGCAAACCCGTGTTCGTTCTAGCATTGGCTGGAAAATTGCAACCCATCAACCGACTCAAGCTCCGCTCAATCTGCCGCCGTTATTGTCTCTCAGCACTCAGCCATCCGAGTACGCCGAAAGAACGCAACCGCCAGATCGCCGGGGTGGTGAAATGGTGAAGTAAAACTAATCACACCACTCCCAGCGACCGAGTACGATGATTGCCTACCGTCAGGCGTTTCCGACTCAAGAGCACGGTGCTCAAAAATGGGAAATTTTGAAATTAGCATTCGCAGAACGATTTTGCACGATTGTTTGCAGGAAGTGCACATCCAGCGCGCACACAATTCACACACAATCGTCACGGTCAGCCTTTTGTGGCGTTTCTGGCGAAAGTGATGATGCAGCAGCGCCCGGCAGTAAATGAGTCCTGGGTCTGCGGCGAGATGGGACTATGTCTGCACACCGCTTGGTGGCCAGCACGCCACGGAGCAAAACGGAAACACGGACCATAATCGAATATTAGATTCCATTGAAAACATTTTAAAGTTCATTAATATTAATTGCCACTTTCGCTTGCCGCCGCCAAGTACAGAGCGCTGACACGTCATTACAGGTCGTTGGTCGTTGGACGTCGGCTCCGTTGAATGGTTTTGCTCGAGTCCTTACGCCGGGTACCGCGTGGGCAGGGATTATTCCTACTGCTCTCGGAAGCCTGGCACCACTTCGGGAGTCTTCACGCTGCTGCCGGCGCTTGCAGGTTTGTTTGCCGAGGCTTACTCCTTCGCCGAGGCTTTGGCTGTCGCTGTTTGCTTTGTATTACACCGGCAATCAAACGTACACAAACAAGCGCGGTGGACAGTATGTAAGTAGAGCAACCCTTCTGCGTCTTGCGAGGCCCTACCAGGGAGGGTGCCGCAGCAAGCCATGTGCACCAGAGTCAACATCGTCCGGCAAACGGTAGGGAAGGATGCGCTATTCAGATGAGAGCAACGCTTCTTACGGTGCGGCGCATAAGATTCATTTTATGTAATTTTAAGCAATGTATTGAATGCACTTTCCTTTTTTAATTAAGTTTGGTCTGCGCATAATGATGTAATTAAGTAAAACAGAAATAGAGGCTAGCGTTTAATAAAGCATTTGAGATTAACAAAATAGAAATGTAGCGTGCGTGCAATTTTATTTGGCATCTGCTCACAATCATACGCCCAGCACTGTTAGTAGTCTCCCCGTTGGCAATCCGATCCTTCACAGAATGCCATCCATTTTCCCGAGGTAATTGCCCAACATAACAGCTACATGAAAGCTCAGCCACTGACCCCGTCCGAGCGCCAGTCCCCTCGGACGCCCCAAGGGCTCATATAGTTGTTTCCAACGAACAAACACATCCCAGAAGCACCTACCTCAACGTCCACGTCACGGGCAACAATAAACCTCGAGCCACTGTCCGTGCCGTTTCCCGGATTCCTGCTGGCCGTTTTTCATCTTCAACAGCTACTTATTGGCTTTCGACACGGATTTTTGGCACGGAACAAACCAATGCTGGTGGAATGCTCAATAATTTTCTTGCCATCGCATTCCACCCCGATCGAGTTCCACGGAATCGACTTTCTAGTCCGCACTGCGACACCATTCGGGCTTGCCGGGTCCTCGAAAATCGAAAACAGAGCAGCGCGCGGGGGAGAAAAGCTGCTTCGGGCCGAAAGTGCACATATCGAATTCCATAACAATGATGTATGTTGTCGGTGAAAAACAATTTGCCCGCTAAGAGAGTGCCCGGGACCCGGGATCATAAAGCTTCGGGCCGCGAACGCCACCCGGAAACCCCGGGGCAAGGAAAAGTGAAATTCAATCGCACTTCCCTCGCAATACGTTGGTGTCGACCATCAGCCGACTGCTCGGAGAATCGGCGCAAACTTTCCGCCACAAAAGTTGTGCCAAATTAGAGATGACGCAAAATCGATAGCCAACACTTCTCTTTTAGCCCGGACGGCGCTTGTGAATGAGTCTCGGCAGCAGCTGCCAGGCAGTGTACCGGTTGCCGCAATCTTTCGCCAGTTCTCACCTTCCGGTTGAGGGCCTCGCAAAAGGGATCGTTCCTTCGGCAACAGTAATTCTCCAGTGTGACTTATCATCTCACTTTCGACTTTCATTCTTATTGACGCGTTCGGTTTTTTTTTTTCGTTTGCCCTTCCAGCGCTCCAAAGGTTCGATGCGGCTCCCGGAAGGTCCCACAAGGTCCCGGAGGCTGTCGGTCTGAATGTCAGTTTTATTGCTAACTGCCGAGGCCACCGGTGCGGAAGTTTCCGGTGATGACACACCCGGTGAAGGTATGTTGTCTGCAAAGTTACACTAACCAAAAAATGCTCAAACGGTACGGATAAACTGTCTTTCGATTCCGGGAATAGACTTCGGAGTGTCAATATCGGTGAAATCGGTGTTGATTGAATTTGTTTGAATATTTGAATCGTTTCAATCGACAGGCACTTTGATTGCATACTTTCAGGCGATTAATGTTTTAATTGAACCGTTGAATTGAAGTACCGTTTGAAATTTTTTTACAACATAAAATTACCTCAATTATCTACATATCAATTGCGCGCTCGTAATACAGAAGAATTATGTTTTTTTAGTGGGATGCAGCAGCAATAAATGAATTCCTCGAAAAGCACATAAAAGCCCCGTTCGGCTAAACGGAAAACACATCCAAAACAATTTCAAAATCATTGTAGATAAACTAAGCCTCCATTAAGGGTGTGCCTCGCTTCACGGTGGGCCACAACATCCAAACACACCCGCTGACAACACCCCACGGAAACTCCTAAATCCCACTTGGCGGGCGTGGGCACTTTATGCTGCCGCGGGGCAGCTGGAACCTAACGGCGGAATAAAAGACAAAACGCACACGCGACCAAATCGTGGCGCGCCAGGGCATTAGTATGCCGCCGGTAGAAAGTAGCCTGTCAGTTCGTTTGTCATTCCGCTTGACCGATTTCCCGGGGCTCGCTTCCGGTATGCGTACGTGTCCTCGGCATCGAGCCGAGGTCCCCCGGGGAGGGGAGGGCAGAAAAGGACACGCCAGTGTGTCCTGTGGCACTTGCCGGTGCGTGATTTGTGGACAGGCAGACCAGTTTTAGTGTCGGGCGTTACCCGGCAGTAAATGTTGTTTTAAACACTTCGCTCCGCATGTCCAAACGATACAATTTTACGTCACGCAGAGAGACCTGGCACCGAAGCCTCCGCCGGACGCGTCCGGTATTCCCTCGGTGTGATAACGATAAAAAAAGAATCCTATATGTTTCGCAAAGGTGCGGAGTCAGACTAGCTGTCACGAGTAGCATCTTAAAGGTCCGTCGGATTCCGGGTCCTTTTTGGGCCCCCGAACCGTTCCGTTTCGTCCGGTAAGTGTGTTCCATATTTATTGAGGTAAAATGGCAAGGTAATAGCACCGTGGGTACAAATGGGCTCCCAGATTATGGGATTGATTTCGAGAAACATAAAATATTTCAATGATGATGCTACTCACGACCCATTTATGGACATTCCGCTGTGAGGGTCTGTTTTGTGTAGTGACATTTTCGGATGTTTTTCTCGGTGTTGGTCCGGTACCTTTAGGACATTTTTAAAGACGTTCAAGCCCTGATGTCAGGATGTTACAAGACAGAACTTCCTTGGAACCACACTCAACAGTGTGCACTCGTAATGCCAGCCAATTCTCTGAGTGGAACTAGGCCACGAATGCAGTGAAACAGAAAATTACTTTAGTAATAAAAAGCTTATGTATTATCGGCATCGAAATGTCCCGTTAATAATCATCAAACAGCGCTGTACGTTCGACAGGACACTCAAATCCGGATCGATACTGGATGTCCCACGGTTGTCGTACACTTTCATAAAATCTTTCCCCGAATTCCCCGGAAAATCAAATACCTGCACGTACTTTTCACGTAGCGGCTTGCATCAATCGGACCTGTCTTCAGATGAAACAACATTCCTGACCAGAGTCAGGAGTAGCCCAAAAAGTAGACCTCCGCCCGTCGGTCGGTACGTCCCCCTGAACGACCAACTAAACGACCTGGAAAAATGTAACGGACCACAAATGACACCGCCAGTAGAGTGGTGGAGCAGCCACAAAAATGAAAGAAAGAGAAATAAAACATTCCCTCAGTCGCTGGGTCGCTTTCTCTCCGGACGCTGGCCCAGAGCGAGGTGTAAAATGGTCCAGGCTTCTACTTTTTCACCAGACTCCAGAGTCTGGAAAGGAAGGGGCCTTCCCGGTGTGAGCGCGGTGTCGGCGCCGTCTGCCCGAATAAACTCCGTAAGGATCCACCTAAAGAAACACGTCCGGCGTCCAGCCACCGCCGCCCCGTGGAGCTCCACCTGGGCGCGTCGGGAGGGTTCATTTATTATTTACTCGAAGGTTTTGCCCAGCATTTTTTGCTTCCTCCTATCCTCACGAGCATGTTTGCCACAAAACGATGATAGATCCGGTGCGGACGCTTATCCTGGTCGACGGCGGCTTGGTTCGGGGCCGCGGCTTGACACGACCGGGCAGAACGACGCTGCTGCGCTCCGGTCTCCGGATCAAGGATTCTCTTTCACTTTCTGATTTAGCTTTGGCGCCTCGGTGGATGTGACAGTGACGCACTGCAGGACTTCCGCTTTCCGCTTCTTTTTGCCAGAAGTCTCTTTGATGCCCTGTGGTGTTACTTTTTAACTGCTGCGGTCCGTGTGGTCCGTGTGGTTTTCTGTCTCTTCCCGGGGCCACTCGGTGGAACGGTAAATATGGTGAGGAATTAACTACTTAAAGGTGGAGTTTTAGCTTTTTATAAGCCAATGTTCCTGTTTAATGCACGTATAATGTTTACCAGAAGGAAAGATGTAAACTCAAAAGGGTGAAAATGCTTACCATAAACCAATGCTCCGCAGAGGTCCACACAATAAATAAACGAAATTGTTCAGTTATACTCTTAAATGATCTGATCAGTCGTCCAGGAATTCATCAGTCGTGATCGACAGGTTAATTTCAGTATTTAAATTAGAAAATTCGGAAACAAAATATTCAAATGCACTTCCGATTCCCTATTTTTCATGACGGGCGATTGAAGTCGGTGTAATGAAAAGCTACGGAGAAGCGGCCTTTTCCGGAGGAGAGGAAAATTGAACTCCATGGCACCATAAATCATCTCCCCATTGGCCCGCCCGAGCACCACGATCCGTGCCCGCCACCGGACCTGGTCCGGGCAATTGCAGCCCGGCCAAGTCCGAAACCGATAAACCAAATGAACTGCATCCACCGCCAAAACCATCGCCATAAATTATCCCCAAACGACAGCCCGGCCCGGTTCAAATTGGCTATTTAGAGCGATAGCGCTCGTTACCTACTTTTTCCCGTTTCGGTCCTATCTCTTGAAAAACTCTATTCCACCTTCGAACGGGGAAGCGTTTTGCTTCTGCTCCAGAAATTCGTACCGTCCACTGATTGATTCTGCTGCGAAGGACGACCACAACGAAGGCCAGGGCTTTTCTTGGCGATGGCGAGGGGCTTTGGTTGCGATTGGTGTAAAGTCTTCGGGATCAGTCGCCTTCCAATTTTACCAGTTACCTTTGGGGTCTGGTCCTTGGTCCGCAACCAGCTGCTGTGGGCAGCGCGAAAACAAAATAATGGATGCAGGTCAAATTCCTCAATCCGGCAATTTATTTCGATACCGGAATAGTGGTCTCGCTGAAGCCCGAAAATCCGGCGAAGATTGGTTTAAGCAGAAAAGTTATCGTAAAACAAACTAAATTTTCGTAGTAAGTTAATAGTATAGTTATGATTTTACATTGTTTTGTTGTTTTTAAAAGTTTTTTTATGTCTTTATTATAATTTATTTATTACACGTTCGGTTTGTTTTACTATTTTCTTCTTTAACATCCAAACCGAGGCCTGAAAAAATATCTTCAAAAGTGTTAAGCCGTTGGACTTAAGCTGTGGTCTCTGCTGCTACCCAGAACATCGCCACCGTGTGCCGGCTAGTATCTTGAGCAGCAAAACCAAACCCTGTTTGTTGCCTGTTTGCTGAACCCCGAAGCCCCTTCGAAAGCCTGGCTGGCCAGTCGTCGCACGACGTCGTACGAACGAAACATTTATCCCATTAAGACAGCCGAGCTTCCCGACTCCATTCAACCGTTGCATAATTTATAAACTCCAGCGGCCGGCGGTTGCAGGAACGGATGGGTGGCTTCCGGTAGGCGAGAGAGATCCGCACCAAATCCCCACAATCAAGAAGTGCATCGAACAAGCGAGGAAGCTCGGCGCACAGCCGACGACGACATCTCTTGGCGGGAAAGCTGTCTTCCGGCGAAGGCGCTCCTTGCCTAATGGGTTGACTGCAAGGAAATGCATTCCCACTCGAGATAGTTCCCCCCGGTACCGGTTGCGGATGGCAAACGTCTTCCGCCGGGTGGGAAGCAGAAACCTCCGAGCAGGATGCAGGGCAAAATCTATTGGCCACGTGTAAGATGTACGGCTGCCAATGCCGAACGAAAGTGCAGCGCTCGGTCGGACGATTGCACTGCTGCTGCTGCTGCTGAGTTGAGAAGCTCCGGTGTCTCAAGTACGCCGCGGCTGAAGCATGACCCACTCGGTGCCGGCTGTGCATGGCAGTGGCAAGATATCGAAATGGAGGGAAAAAATGAAAGGATGCGCCCTCCCCAAAGGATGCCACAGTGCGCGTGTCGAACGCGCGCACTCTAGAACACAGGCACTACCACACAGAGCCCAGGAAAATTATTCAATTTAAGTTTTGTTGCGAACAGATAATGTGTACTCATAGATCTTCCGCAAGGAGCTGTACGGATTTTGCGCTGGCACACTCTCCAGGTACCGAGTGTTATTTATTGCCACGTTGCCCAAGCCCTCGCCCCACTGGGGAGCAGTTTGAGGCCATTGGAGAAGGAATTCATTCGAGCACTTCTGAGTGGCGCTGGGTGTCCCGATGGCTTCGTCTTATAATCTGCTCCGGCTAAATGGCCAGCGTTGGAGAAGCAGTGGCAAAGTGGTTCACCGTCGCACAGGGAGCGATTCGGATTTACAGACCGGGGCTTTTCAATTAAGTTCGATCAACGAGACACTATCGATTCGAGTGAATCGAGACAGACAGGAGTACGAGAAATAATTATGAGAATGGTGCCTTCGCACCTTCGGTAACGTTAGGATCTGTTTAAAAGTTAACCTTTGACAGCAGTAATTTAATCCGTGACAAGATCAGATCACGATTTCTTAATGCAACTTTCAAAGTTCTTGGTTTGTACCAATCGAATGGCGTCCATGATTGATCTGGTCGAAGATTAAGGAAATATTTTGATTTACATAAAATTGAACGAAAACTCCATCGGTGATTGTTTTTCTATCGAATTGATTTCCGTACTCTTCCGTCAAACGACACTCGAAGCGACGCCTGAAAATAATCATCTCCTCTTCGGCGCCAACGCTTCGGAACCGTCCAATCTTTCCGTGCCGGTGGCGGCCACTTTTTCCCTGCGACACCAGAGACTAAAGACTAAATGTTTAATCCCTTTGTCTACCGAGTTAATGAAAATCCCTTTAATTATGCAGCCAAATGTTGTCGGCCGTTTTTCCTGGTGCCACGCGCGCTTTCCAATCGCGCGCACGCCGCCTTTTATCGCATTAAGCACTCCGCCGTAATCCTGGCACTTTCCCTTTGGGAGACTGTTTTGCGGGAAAAGAAAACTCTCCGGTGCTTTGCTGTGCGCCCCGGGAGTTTGTTTGTTCGCCAAATTCGCCGGGCCAACTTTAAAGCAAAACCCCGATTCGATTCATCGAGGTTCGGCCCGCATCGAATTCGCGTTTGCGGAGGATAATCTGGATCGCGATCGCACCCCGATGCGGCAGGTGACGACCGGTGAGGGGGCCAGAATACCAGAATTAATCAATGTCAAAGAAGATCCCTTAAAGGCGTGCCGGCGGTTCAGCGTGCTCTTCCTGGAAACGGCAGGTAATTTCGCGCCCGACTTTTCCGCTGGGCTGCGCCGGTTTCTTCCGAGAATAAGCAAACGCTGCCTTTTTTGCTGCTGCCGCTCTGCCGCGGCGGTCTTTGGGGCATTTGGGGAACGTTCAAAAACACGAAACTTTAGACCGATAGCGATTCCGCGAACAACCGGCGAAGTGGGGTTTAGTCTTTCGGCTAATGGCACTGGAAGGGAGGGCAGCTCTTTCGGCAGTCTTTCGCAGTCCGTGGGAAAATTGAACGCTTTCGAGAGCCAACGAGACCTCCAACGAGTTCGTCCTTCCGAAGCGAAGCTGTTTTTGGATTGTTTTCCGGAATAATGAGATCGTCTTACTGCCGGGCGAACTGAGCCGCGGGAGGGGGCAGAGGTTCTGATTCCGTTCGCTTTAAGTGTCTGTTCAGACTGCAAACAATCGCGGAACGCGCCAACGCGAGAAATGGATCCACGGTGGCCATCCGAACCCCCTCGCTAATGCTGACGGCCAACAAGCTGGAAAATCCAGCACCGCCACCCCATCATCGGACCAAAGTCTATCAGTAGTACTTTCAATTATCTACAGAGCACCCGCGAGTGCCGTCGATTCTGTCGATCGGGTGCCAAAGCCATCAAAATAATACACCTCATTAGTGGGCTAAATTGTTATCAAAATCATTACAACACAACTAAGACAATTGGCCAGCCAGGGGAATGCTTTTCGGATGCGACTTGTTCGTGAATAATAAATAGAAAAACCAGACAGAGCGGTTTAGTTTAGTCTGAACATGATATTATCAATTTTTATTAACAGCTCGTGCTGCACTTTTGGTTATGATTACGCTTGTTGCATGTTGTGTTTATCATTTCATTACCGCACCCTTTGGGCAGTTTCGTCAGCCCTTTACTCTATCGATTAATGATGATACTTGATAACTTACTGGCTGCCCTCTGTCCAACACACCAGTTTGTGGCACGGCTTGTGGGTCGTGTAAAAAGCGAACACAAATTCGCAAGTCTTCAATGGGGCTCCTTCCCGACGGACGATTGGTTGCGGTATTTTGTCTGGTATTTTTTGTCATTAAAACATTATTGCTAACAAACAAGACTTGATACTGGTTTATTTATTCTGTTTTGTTTAATACTTTCAATAGAAATTACAGCATTTTTGTAGGTTTAGTTTTAAAAGTTATCCTTTCCTCTATCAATGTGATAAATTGTTTGTAGTTTATTCCTAGTTTTTACAAAGTGTTTTCTCGTTTTCTTTCACTTTCTTTCGCATGATTCGCTTTCGCTTTCGTTAAAGACAATTGTTTATTTTAGAACATAGTTTGGCCTTCATTTTCACTCCGTCTGTATCCGTTTGCCAGTCATTTGCTAGCAACTTTTCACTCTTGTTGCAGGCCATTCACTTTACAGTACAAAGTTCGTCGGAAAAACAATTCTTGAAACTTTCCAACCGCGGTATCGGTACCTGGCCGATAAACACGATGCTGCCAGCTGCCAGGGCAACTAACCGAGAACTGAGAGCTAGCAAGACGGGTGGATTATAAATATTCATCACACTTTTACTTTCCCCGGAATGGTGAGCCACCATCCGCCAACCGTCTAATGGTCTACGAATGATAAAACCTGTCTGTATCCCAGCCCGCCTGTGAGTCGATACTTTGGAAACTGCCTTTCGCTCCAGCTGCGAGCTCCGTGCCGTTCCACGGCGTCTCTCGGTTTCGCGGTGGTTCGGATAAGATAACTAAAATAATAACTTGAGCCGCCGGTTTATCCACATTTGCATAATTTATCCTAATTACTACACTCGCACGCTCGCGCTGCCCAACCTACCGACCCTCGTGAGACCTTCGTGTGGCTCCTGCGGAGTGCCATGATCCCTCTGGGTACCAATTTGAGTAAAAGTGTTGCCGAAAGCGATACTCGGTATCATTAGAGGCAGCGCGCTAGGAAGCACCACCGTTCTTCGGCACAACGGGGGCATATTTCGGGTAAGTGGATCCGCTGCTAGAGACGCGCGCAAGACTTCCGATGATGATTGGAGTGCATTTTTATGCTATCGACCGAAAACAACAAAAACAGACCGAACGCGGGGGCTTTGCCCCCCTGTATGCAAATAATTCCGTCAACACGTCAGAACCTAGCGAAACTTTTCACCCGTTCCGATGTTCCGACAGCTCCCGACAGTCGGGAATCGAACGACGGGGCTAGAAAAAAGTTTTCCTTCGCCTGGATCAGAAACAACCGACCGTCCCCCCCGTGGCCGAGCCCGGTCACGAGCTGATGCAAAAGTTTACGGTCGGCTAGAGCGAGCGGGCGAGCGATTCCTGGCACACCCTGGCGGCGCAGCTGTACTCAATTACCTGTTAATCTAATCAAATATTTCGACTTTTCTCCGCCCAGCCCGACCCGGCCTGTCAGTGCCTGATTACGACAGGTGACAGAACCACACAACCACCGGGCGCGTGCCGGTGGTGGGTGGGTCGCGGATAAATTAGGAAAACTCTTTCGTCGAAGTATTTTTTCCGGTTCGTTCACGGCGGGCGTTGGAAGTATGTGATTACATCGTTCGTTGGCCGCGCTCTGCGTGTCACATGCAAGCGACGGTAAACGATGGGTAAAATTTCAACAATTTCGGCACCCACCCCCCAAAAAGCCCGGGAGTAATGTAATGCTGGGAAGGGCGGTAAACATGGGGCATTAAATATGTCTTCCGGTGATCCGCTATAATCCGGAGTGTTTGGAGTGATGGGCGACAGCGGTCTAGCGGGACCTTAAAACTGGCATCGGTTGCGAGTACAGCACAATAAATACGGAAAATATTCTACGAATTTAGCTCACGTCGACGTTAAAGTGCTTGTACTGCTGGGCATGGCTAGTAGAGAGTAGATTAGCTTGCAATGAATTGTGAAAGGCTCATCCCAACACAGTTCCAATATGTTCACTCTTAACGGCCCATAACTGAGACACTGAAAGAGTAAGCTCCAACAGTTGATCTTTGTCCAGATAGATTAAACATTTCTTGAGCATTTTCCGAAGAAGAAAAAAGCTTCCCCAACAGCCACCATTGAAATCGAAAGCGTTTGAAGCGAGGAACAAGTTACCGGAGCGCAACAAAACAATTGCCACCTGAGTGATACACTTTACACCCCGACTCAGAGTTTTCGCTTCAAAGCTCTGCCCCTGGACGATGGAAGACACCTCTTCAACCCAACCTTTACGGCCGAGGAATTGTTACAAGTTGGCGGCACTCACCGTGCACCGTGCCGTTCTAAATCAACGGAACGTACCCAACGGTTGGCCCGGAAAAAGGGCCCAGGACCGACAAAAAGGCCCACCACCAACATCGACACGGTGGAGGCGCCCACAAGGCGCTACAAAATTCGCGTTGGGATTCGCGAACAAAAGCCGCCGCCGCTAAATGTGCTGTTAATGTTTATCTTCTCGCCACCGGCAACCTGCCACACGTGGCCGTAGCCGGGACGGGACGATCCCTTTTTTTGGCTATTGCTGTGCAGCCCACCGCCACGGCCGCCGCCGACGAGAAAGAATGGATCCTGCGCGACGGCGACGGCAGAAGAAAAAAAGCGACGGACGGCGGACGATGAATTGCCTGTGCCGCCCCGTGGAGTTGTGGAAACATTTTGTGGAATTTTCCACTCCGTTTGGGAGGAACGCCTTTGTGGTGTGGTATTATGGGAATTCAAGGTACACACACGCGGAGTTACTGATACCGCGGTCGTCGTGTCGAATCCGTGTGCTACGGAAACCCGGACGAGCGGTGTACGAGTCGTGTATGTGGGCAGTTTTAAAGCACGGCTTAAACCTTCGCGCCGAGCCGAAGACACAAGAGGGTCCTGGACCCACGCACCATCCCGATGGCGGCCTAGCCGCCTGAACGCCACGGTAATTACAGATTCATGTAACGTCGGCTACACCGACGCCAAGCCGAGGGAATTCAAACGGAAAACCCCCAAACCTGGGCGGCTATTTTTGGGGCTTTTTTGGTCTATCCGAAAAAGTTTGCCCTCTGCCGGTGAACTGTGGAAATCCATAATTTGTTTTGCTGTTTTCCCAACCTAGTCCCCGGGCTCCGCAGAAGCGCCCTCCACAGACCGGGTACGGGTCGATTGGTGGTGCTGGTCGGGACGGCGATTTATGTACAGCACGTCTGGTGCCGGGTGTGGTCTGGCCGACTGGCCGAAAGCGAAAGTGACCACCAGTATTCATTGGATTGGAATGCAAACTCTAGACGCCACTTTCAGCAGGAGCACCAGGTTGAGTCGGGTGTTTCATGTGAACCTCGCTTAAAGGCAGTCCTTCGAAGGGGGAAATAAAACACCGGAGAGTGTGTTATCTTAAAGTTATGATTCAGCTTTTCCGGGCCGGGCCTTAAATTTCTGGCTCGGTCCGGCGTTACTAGACACCTGTACTCAAACCGATAAGAGCACCGGAGAATCCTTCGCCTCACTCGGCGAAGCATTTGTTTTCATTTGTTCACCTCACCATCAGAGCCCACGGTCGCCCAACGTCATCATCACCCCATTAGGAACCGGAGCAATGGCCGGCCGAGCATCAGACGCGAAACCTGCAACGGCAACCCGAGCCCAGCCCAAGAACTACAGATTGGTAGTGGAGAAAAAATGGTCGACGCATCCAACCGCAACTTCTGGGCACCCGAGCTGCGAGGCACAAAAAGTCAGACATGGTGGTACTGCAACTGCAGTGCCAACAATTAGAAGCTTTGCCAAATAATAGCACCACCAAACGGGCGAACGGAGCGAAGCGTGTCCCTTGCCTAGGAGAAGGTGCGAAATCCCGGTGTTCCCCGGCGGCGGGCTGCCGTGTGCAGAGGATAATCACGGGCGAACGTGTGGAACTTTTCCGCATTCCTAACTCACGGGTTTTTCATTATTCCTGCGCACCCTGGAGCAGCCCAAAGCCCGGGTTGGTTCCCTTTCGGGTTTTATCCTTTCAATTTTCACTAACCTCTTCGCCACCCGGGCTTGCTGTCTCTTGCTCCCTCTCACACTCTGGTGGGGGCATCTTTGGATTTGCGAAGGGGATTAAATCGTCCTTTTTTTGCTGCCGGGGGGATGCTCCTGTTGGCAACAGAAACTCTGCCGCCCTTCTGTACGCCTTTTTGCAGTACGTTTTCCAACGGGTTTTTTTTTTGTCGGAGGGCCAGAGATACATTCGGAACCAAACCAAGCTCTTCAACACATTATAATTACAATTACTCGGAACCCGCCTCTCAGCCCAGGATCCTAGGGGCACAGGGTTCTGGTGCTCGCAAAGTTTCGCATACATTTAACGCTCACTTAATTCCGAACCACCAACACCGGGAAGGCTGTGGGCCGGGAACGCGCACGGGACACACGGCTGGACGAGCGTTGGACGTTGGTTTGGAGCTGGTAAATTGTTTCGTTTTTGTTACACGGCTCAAGGTGTGGATTACCTGCCACAGTCGCCCGTTGCGAAAGTTCTGCCCGAATCCGTGTGTTCCGTTCCGGTTACCGTTCTTAACATTGATTAAATTGAAATTTCGTTGAGTAGTTGAAATGGAGCTTTGGCCAGACTTTCACTTTGCGCCTTATCATGCATTTAATGGTTTATTTTTGTTCCTTTCTGCGATATCTTCTTAGGGGTGATAGGGATTTGTTACTGGTTACTGAAGCTTAGATAACTAGTTTTGTATTCGTTAGGTTATTGCTATTGTTTCGTTTTTTGTGGCATTACGTCTACTGTTCTGCCTCCATCTGGGAGTGCCTAATACTGACGGTAATCTTACAATCCGATCCTGTGATCCGATTCCAGGGCAGTCTCAATGTACCAGTTCGTATGAAGTGTTCGTCGTCGACAGAGCCTTACGCCCGTCGTAGCGCTTAATGGCACGCAAAATCATACACCAAATGTTTGTACACAAATACGCACGAAAACGCAAGCTTTTGTACAGCGTCGAATAGTAGTTAGTATAGTACAAACCAAGAAAAATCACAAATTACTTGAACACAAATCGTAGTACGGTAGTAAGTTTTTGAGTGGAATGTTTCGATGCCGCGTTGGACCATGTTCTGTTGGAATGTATGGTGTCCTTTCGCCGGACAGAAAGTAAATAAATTAATCGCGCTGCCGGCCAAACGGAAGGGCCGTTTACACACTAGCATCACATTCCTCTAACCTTCAGTACTATAACTCCGTAATCGGGAGCGGTTTGCTGTAGTAGGTGGCCGGATTCTGCTGCAGGTACAGCGGGAAGCCTCCGCTCAGCATCGGTTGGCCGGCCCCTGCGTGGTACAGGTTGGTCGCCCGAATCACGTAGTCATCGTCGGCGGGAACCGTGGCGCCGGAGAGCGTCTTTTCGTAGTCGACGACCGTCGCCAGCTCGGTGCGGCCAATCGGGGCCAACACCGGAAGCGTACCGCCGGCGGGAGTCACACTAGCGGCCGCCTTACTCTTGCACCCATTCTTCACGTATTCCCGCAGCAGTCCGCGGAAACGGTAGAAGGCTAGCGCGATCGCCGTCACGATGGCCACCAGAGGCACCACGACCGAGATCAGGTTCTTGTTCTTCTCCAGCAGATACTCACACTCCCACTGGTCGGGCAGATGCTGCGGGCAGCCGGTCGCGTTGTAGCTGATGCGGGCCGCCGCCTGCAGACGGCGCAACAGCTTCGAGTAGTAGCAATCGCAGTTGATCGGATTGTCGGAGATGTCGACCGTGCGGAGACTGTTCCACGAGAACATGGTCTCGTCGAGCCGCTCGAGCCCGTTGTTGCGCAGGCTGAGGTGCTTCAGGTAGAGCAACCCAGCGAACGTGTCCTCCTGCAGCTCCGTGAGCGCCTTGTTCGACTCGATAACCACCGTCTCCAGATTGGTGTTGGTCTGGAAGGCGGCCTGCTCGATGCGCCGCAGATACAGCGAGCCCTTCAGCTCGAAGCGCTTCAGATTGGAGAGCCCTCGGAACGAGTGTGCCGGCAGCGACTCGAAGTGGTTCTGGCCAATGGCCAGCTCCTCCAGGCGTCGCAGTACACCGAGCGCTTCGGATGGCACCCGCCGGAACTGATTGTCGGCCAGATTGAGCGATTTCAAGTTCTCGATGCCACCGAACGTGCCACCGGTGACGTTGGGCAGCAGAGCGCTGCGCAGGTCAAGCAACGTCAGCTCCGACAGCACCTGTAGCGCACCGTTCCCAACGTGTCCGAGTGGGTTCGTGCCGAGGTACAGTTCCGCCAGCTTGTCGATTGGCTTCAGTGTGTCCTCCGGTGGCACCACACTCAGCAGATTGTCGTCCAGAAGGAGGATTTTTAGGTCACCGATACCGACGAACGCCCCGACCGACAGTCCGACGCTGGCGATACGGTTCTGCCCCATGTTCAGTTCCTCCAGCTTCGCCAACGGGGTGAACGTCATCGCGTCGATCTGGTCAATCAGATTTCCCCGCAGATTCAGCACCAGCAGCTCACCGAGCCCGATGAACGTGCGGTTCGAGATGGTGCTGATTTTGTTGTGGTTCAAGTGCAGCTGTTGCAACTTACGTTGGTGTGCGAACGTGCGGTCCGGGATGTTGAACAGATAGTTGAAGCTGAGGTCGAGCAGCGTCAGCTCGGAGTAGAACTGGATCGACGAGTCGATGATGCGGATTTTGTTGTTCTTTATCACCAGCCGCTGGATCGAAGGGTTCAGCGCTATCGGCAGTACATCCAAGTGTCCTTCCTCGCAGTTCACGTCCAGCTTCTCGTCGTCACAGTGGCACCGATGCGGACAGTGCAGCAAGCTTGACGACAAGTCCGGCACGACGAGCCCGAGTATAAAGATCCAGGAAAAGATGAGCGTCATCTTGAACGGTATCTGGAATCGAGAGAAACAATTTTTAGTAGAATAGCTAAAGGGTTCCCTACAGTTCCCGAATGGTGTCCAATTTCTACATCAAATTGTTTTGCAACTCTATTAGGTATACATCGAAGTTAGTGACGAAACTTCTGGAACAATGGAGAAGAATTCCTTAACTTTCCATCTTTCCATTTCAACATACTTTTACTAGAGTGCTGATGGAAAGATCTTGAGCTATTGACGATCTGCTGTGAAGAGCCTTTTCGCCACTCCCGTCAACTCGAACCACTCGACTATTCCTTCAACTAAGTTTCCCAACAAAGAAATGGGACACGTTCGAGCGACATCAACAGAAAATTCGGGAAGTTAGTTGCTAGTTTCCGAAGTGCGTCACGGCAGCACCGTTAACGATCATCCACTGGCGACAACGGACCAGCGGGCCAAAATTATTCATTCCGCACGCAAATCCAACCTGCCTCAGCGCGGAGGTGCGGATGAGCTGTAACGCAATTTGTGTCAGACCTTTTACCACTTGGAAATCGAATTACACCTATGCTGGTTCTCGGTGCAACTTGAAAACCGTGTCACGGAGCCTTCTCCGCCGAAGAAGGCTCAAGGCTCGGTGTGCCTATGCTCCGTAGCTCACCCCGGGAATTCGTTATCGTTAACGCAGCTTTTTTGTTGGCGATCCTAATGCGATAAGCTTAGTCGAGTGAAAAGCAAAGATGAAATCGAATTCTCCAACACGGACCTTTCGGGCGGAGAAGCGACGGCTCCCGGAAGCGGAGGATAAGATGGATTAGTGCTTGACGAGGTCGAAAGTGATTCGACACGCGCGCCACGAGTTTCGCCATCGAGGAACGTTCGCATCCTGATCCCGGAATCCGGCAGCGATTAACTTTTGGCCGTTCCGTAGAAATCATTCACTTCGAGCTTTTGCCGACTATTCCAGCGTTCCGAATCCGGGTGGCATTACACTTCCGTTTAGCTTTGCCACGGGCGGAGCGGGCGGCATTCAAGAGTCCAAAACTTTCGCTAACTTCACGGTAATTTCGCTGCCTCCGCTCCGATCGCGTCAATTTTCGATCCGCCGGCGCGCTTCGGCCGTAAAAGCCGTACTCCGAAGAATTACTCGGTCCGCAGTCAACCGAAAAGACAACTTTTCCAATAATTCCGTTATTTACTTCTCCCGACAACTCGAATTGGGAGTGGATGCGATAAAGTTAAAGAAGTTTAAAATGCGACAGGCGCGACACCGGATTCCCGGTACCGGAGAACTGTCTACGGACGACTTGTGCGACAGAAGCCCAAGGTCGGGACCAAGAATGAACGAGCTCAAGAATATGCAACCACTTCGAAATTAATAGTGTTTGTGTGCGTACACACACACACGAGGGTGGGCTACTATCGTCGTTCGCTGAGAAAATATGGTTCTCCCCTGGAAGCGCCTGCCGTGCCTTCCGGATCTACTCAGCTTCGCAGTGGCACCGGAAGGCGAACACAAATCTTCCCTCCGAACGGCTGGATCACCGAAGCCCGGAACGGGGAACAAACCTTCAGGTCAGATGTCGTCTCACGGTGTGACACGATATGGTGGCGCTGCCAGCAGAAAACTTTCCGATTCTTCCGGCGGCGCACCAGAGAAACGAGAAACGGCTCCCGGCATCACGTGTGGTAGGCCAGCAGCAGCCAGCCAGCAGTCCGCCCGGGGACAACACTCTTGAGCAGGGCTTTACTTTAATAAACGATTCAATAGGCTAAATTGAATTTGATAACGTTCCGTGGCGGGCGCGCACACTCTCCGCAACCAATCGGAGGAGGCGTCGGAGCCCAACTTCCAGCGCCAACTTTTACATACGTGTGCAAACAAACGAGCCTCGGTTCAGGGGGTACCGTACATTAAATTGTCGTCTTAAGGGTACTCTTAAAGCAGGCGCGGGAAGCGGGCGGACAGCCTAACGGAAGGCCCAGAGAATCCCGCAGACACACCTGCCCTTGGGCGATGCGAAACACCCAGCATCGTATGTCGTTGTCGACGGTCCTGGTCCAGGGCTCCAGCGGGACGATTGCCATTGTCGTCGTCGCCGTCGTTGTAGGCAGACTTCAAACTGTTTGGCGAGTAAGTACATTTTCGAAGAACATTTATTGCCTTCCACCTTTTAGCCCCAGTCCCAGTGAGTGAGCTCTGGTCTGGGGCTTGGGAAACACGGACTAGGTATCCGTACTTCCGAGGGTCGTTTCCAAATAATTCCTCGCATTGTCCCCGGAGTGTAATCAATTTTTCCCATCCCAACAGACCCGACCCGGGCGAACTGCGAAATGGCGATAAACTGGCGAGCTGCGTCTGGGCCACCATTTTGTTGGCCGTTTAGCGGAGGCCAACTTGCTGGATCGCATTTCAAAGACGTCACGTTGTGTTGAGCGCGCAATGTGCGGGCATCGCTAATTCAAGACAAACAGAACGGCGCGGTAACTCTACGAGGTGCTGGCGCACATCAAAGCAGACAGTAAATGACAGAAATTTCACGGCGAAATCTTTTGCGTAACATGCCCCGGGGCCTCCAGGAAGCGTGGCATCATTGGCATCTGACAGCAGGAAGGCCCTCCGGCAGTGGACGCCCAGACACCCAAATTCCGATTCCAGCTCCAGAGCTAATCTCGCAAGTCGCGAGCCGACGCAAACCGAATGATGAATTCCATCGATCACAATCGTTGGAGAAAAATCAGGGAATTATGTAAAAAACTTCTGGCCTATCCTGATGTAGCCATTTGCCGAACAACAACATTCCATCCAGTACGCAGGTGCAGGGGCAGTGACAGGAGTCGGCTTTAAATTTCCGGTATTGTGTTCCGGGTTGTTTCCTGAGAACACTTGAACCTGTCGCGCGGGGGTTGGCTTCAAAGGCTTGCTGAAGCGACCAGAGCTTCTGAAGCTGGCAACATTACCCGCGCTGCTGAAAGGTGATTAAATTAAATTTGAAAATTCCTCGCCTCCTCGCAGACGGGCGCTACTTCAAAGGATCACGGTTTCACGGTCTGCTGCATTCCATAATTTCGAACACCAGTCGATAAAATCCACTGGGGGCGAACGGATGATCCCCCGGTGGATCTGGGGCTCCCGCGGTGCCCATTATTGAACTCATCGGCGGTGGGCTCTCGGCTCGGTGTAGTATCCTTTTTATGGATCTCTTACATGCGTAGCATGATGCCCGACAGCACGATTAAAATAGAATGCACAACTACCACAGACACCCGGCCATTGTTTCCCCACAGTACAGACTCTGGCAGCCATTAGAGCCGTAGAGATGGGTTCCTAGGATCCCCCTTCTCGTAGCCGAGAGCCAGAATCGATTTCTTGTCACATCCAATGTTTCACTCGATATGCGAACCCACGGAAGTTAATCATCGAGAGCTAGCCAACTTTACCGGCGAAACTTATGCGCCCCGGCTGCCCGGTCTTATCAGGTCCAACTAAAGGTGACACGCACACTGCCGGGGCCCATGTCTCGGATTCACTTGTCATCCGGAGGATTAACTTTGGAGGATACTCCCAACCGGCTAACCGGTGATGACGCGTGAACCACCAAACTTTCGCCGATAATTAGTTTCCAAACAGACCGCTGCAAGATAAGTGGACGTGGCGTCGGACTACCGGGCCAAAGACAGGTTAGAATCCAGTTCAGCAGTTGCCACAAAAAAAAGGAATTCCAACGAGGTTCCTGGCAGGTTCTCAGCGTTACTGCAGATAGAGGTGGTACGTCTACTCGGAACGGGTTGTTATTATTGGAGCAGAAACTTTGTGAATAGAGTCGTCGTCGAGCGAACGCAACCCTACGTGCCGCCGGCCCCCTGTATGGTTTTCCAATTAGGTGACCTAAAATGCATCTCACACACATACTCGGCTCGGCAAACAGTGCCGGAGTTGGCTTTTGGCCCGCGGAACGGGTCCCATAAAACCGTTTTGCGGCAAGAAATCGAGAACGTGTGAACAATCGTAGACCGTAGAGTTTATTGCATCTCGCGTTTATGACGCCAACGGAGAAGAGGTCCTTATCGTGGCTGCTGCTGGTGCTAGGTGGTGGCCCGTTCCCGCGCCCGCCCGTTCACACCTCGCCTGCGGACGGACTGCGGAAATCAGAAAAGCCAACAGAACACACCGAAAGCCTGCAGAGCAAAGCCCGCGTGGCGTGGTTGTGACGAGCGCCCCGTTGGGCTCCGAGGACTGCAAATGAAGGAAAACCTGAAGGTGTAGAAGGGAAAAACAACAGACGCGCCAACTTTTTCTCCCTATTCGTTTGCCTAGTCCCTACATATAATTGGGTTAGAAGGTCACGCTGAAATTTATTTTATGACTTTATTTTCCACATCCTCCACAGGAAGCGCTAAAGCGTTTTTCGCCGCCATCTTGCGCTTCCCCCGGGAGAACCGGTTCGAGAGGCTGACGCGACCCCAACAAAAACGGAACATTGAAACGGAAGAGGGGCGCGCGAACGGGTGGAACGAAACAATTCGCCGAAGCAAAAATTGTTTCCTGTAAAATTTTTAACAAACTACCGCATTGCACTCGAATGTGAACTCGCAAACGGAGCAGCAGCAGCAGCCGCAGCTGCCGACCCGCGAATCGTCGGGCGAAACACATTAGACACACAGTAAAGTGCATACCGCGCCGCCGCGCAGTCACACCACTGGCATTCCGGGCATTCGTGTCCTCCTCTGGCAGCCCGTATCTGATCCACAGGTTCACACAGGCTCTGGGCTCTGGTGGCCCCATCAACAAAACGTAGCCAACCATTTCCGTGGACATAAATAATTCCCCGGCCATTTATCGTGTCCGCAGTGCCGTCCCCGAAGTCGCGCCTGCTGCACACGACCCCCCCCCCAAAGTGTCCCCTTCTTATATGTAGACATTGTCCCCAACCGTGTAACCCGCCGTGGTGCTGCAGAGCGGGACCTGTTTTGTCTGTTACAATCGGGTGTCCAATGCACACCCATTTTCAGTTTTCGGACACGGTGCAGCACAATGATTTTTCGTTGTCTATTTATTGTCACCACTCGGTAGTCTCGATCGATGTCTGCGGTGGGCTCGCTTGTTGTTTGGGGTGACATTTACATGTCACTAAAATGAACAATAGAAGCTAGCACTAAATAAAAAACAGCCATTGAGTTCTAGGTTCCACACCGTTGATGGGCTTGTTTCCTTTTTGTGCAGTTGTGTTGGTATGTCCTGAACACAAAAACTTAAAGTAGGAAGCCAAAACGGATAGCAGAATGTACTGATTATAAAGAACAGTTTCAATGAGAATGAAAATTTAAACTAAAAAATTGGCTATGCCCAATTTGTCCATTTTCTTCTGTGTATTTACGCTTCCCGTTTTCCACTCTTTTGGTGTATTGTTTTGGGCCGGCTTTTGCTAGTATTGCGTTATTCTGTGCTTCTGTTACTCTTTACTTTCCTTGTGCCACCATTTTGTTGCTTCAAGCTTGTATTTATGATCCCTTTTTTGCTTCTTCTAACCGATTTGATTTTCCAAAACTATTTTGCATTGATTTTCAGTGGCATGGAACCACTGCAGACATCCACACAACCTCCAGTTAAGCAAACAAAATTAAAGCCCCCCAACGAGCTTAAAGTGGCCGAATGGCCCCCCTCACGGATCGCACTACTAGCGCTTGCCGGTGCTTCCCGGAACACGGGGCGGCTCCGGCGAACAAATTGCATTTTTCCTCCATATTTCATCCGTTTGCCGTATCCATTCACCACAATGCAATTACCCTTAATAATATGTACAAACTTCGCCCGCACGCCGGCAACGAGGCTCGGCAGGACCTCTCCGAGTACCCCGAGCGAGAGCGCAGCGCTGGTTGCGCGCGTTAAACGAATACTAAACGGTACAATCGGATGCAAAATTTCCCGTAGCGTGTTGGCGGCCAAGTACAGAAACAACCAACGGAACGCCCACCCACCCCGGGCCACCGGGTGGGCGCCGGCCCACAAACAGATACACCCCTCGCGCGTACAAGATTAAACCACGTTCAAACCGCCGTAGCGAATCCGATTTGTCTTGCAACACAACACGACGCATTTATGAATATTTATGCGCTCCGCAGAGTGCGAATGTTGGGCTGGGTTCTACTCGCGCGCTCTGCGGTGCCGCCGGTCGCCGGTCCTGAGTACACGCCACTTTTTGACGTTTCGCCACCGTTTGGTGGCCCTTTTTTTGGCGAACGCGGCCGCACCACTACGTCTTCGACAACGGTCGGCCCTTTCTTGGCGAGTCTTATCGAAGTCACTTCCGTCCTAAGCCGCCGGTAAGCGATCGGAACGATAGGCGGCGAGACAGGCTACCGACAACTTGCTAATGAATCCCTGCCATCGAGAACCTTCCTCGAGCAATCGAGCTCGTGTTCCGCAACGATTTATACCGGTGGCTGTCAGGGATCCGGTTTCACCCGCGTCGGGGCCCTCTCGTCACGTCACTCGTCTGCCGAACGGTTTTAAACTCACCAACCGAGACAGGAACGGGACGTTCAGGTGCGTTCCCGTCCGCAAAAGGTGCAAACAAACCGGACGTGATCGCCGGACGGCAACTCATCTGGAGTGGGCCCAGGCAGGCATGCAAATAGCAGCACGCCAGCCACAGTGATTGGGGGCTGGTCCTGGACGTCCCATCCCATCGGATGGGTTTGGTTTTGAAAAATGTTTTAAATTAGCCCTGCCCACCGGAGAGCCCTCCCGGTGCTGGTGCTGGTGGTCCTGAATTACCATTTTAGAGACCGACTTCTTCACTGTCCAGCTGCACCAGGAAGCTGGACGTTTTCGGAAGCATTACAAACAATACCGCTCGCCCGGTCGTCCAGCCCAGTCCAGGAAGGACTCAATGGCTCGCATAGTGTCCCACGCCCAGGCGAGCATCGCAACGGAGCCAGTAAACATGCAAAAAAGCCAACAGCGCCCTGTGCTACTCCTGCGCCAGGACTCGAGGGGTCGCCCACAGCCCAGAGAGACTGGGGTGCTCGGTAGCACCCCGGAACACTGAACACGGCGACCATCAAACAGTTGGGACCGGCGCGCCTTCCACCACCAGCGAGCACCTGCAACGCTCTGCAGGACCGAGCGTGACGTAAATGGAACAGCCTGTCGAACACGCGGTCTTTGGCATATATTTGCGTACGAAATTTGCTGTTAATAGCAGGTTCAATTTGTACTCCGGCTCCGGATCGCTTCAGCGAGCGACATTTTATCCCCCTTTCTCACCACCACTTGCCACGGGAGTTTACAAACCAACCGGAACAACCCTCCTGCTACTGAGCAGCATCCACTGGCGGAGGGCGGAAAAGACCAACCGTCAACAGCACGCTTGCAGTCCGTGGCGAGACAGACTTCAATGGTTGTGCCGAGGCCGAGCCGTTTAAAAGTTTAAAGACACAACATTCATTACTTGGTGGTTTACCTTAATGAAAGGCGGGCCAGTGAACGAAGTTGACACGGGACTGTCGCTGCAAAAGGGCACACCACAAACCGGTGGTCCTCTCATCGTCTCTGCTCATTAGAGCCTTTTGGTGGTACAGGGTTTGGAGCATCTCGCTTCTCGCTTTCATCTCTGGCTTCATCGGGCCATGATATACTCCCCATCAACATGACACGCGCACTAAGCGACAGTGCACTGATAGGGAACAATAGAAAACACGACACATGAGGCGCTGGTTGGGCAGACGTTTGGCCAGGCCGTCGAGGGTAGATGGATTCCGGTGGCTCCTCTAAAATCTCCGTTCAGCTGGATTCTAATGGTGCGTGTGGCCAGACATTCATCGCACTTAGATTTGTGAATGTAATTAAAGTTTTACGCCTCCGAGTAACGATCCCGGTGGCATCCCGGACCCCCTTCTCAAACGAGCTTAATTACTATAAAGAGAGGCATCCTTTTTGGGGAATCTGAATAATGAATCATCGGGGAGACTGCACACGCTCTTAGCCCAAAAAACACCAAAACCAACGCCATTAACGTAAAGCTCTCCGGTGCCCGTGCATTAAAACTTCGTTTGATTACCCGCACCAGCACGCACACTGGGTTCCCTCAGTATCCTGACAGGGACTACCCGGATCGAAGCAACCGTTCCCAACATGGCTTGTGCACGCTACACTTACGCGGTTACTCGACAAACAGTAATCAAAGTTCTAGAGGGCCTCTTGCCGCCACCATCGTCGTCGTCGTCGGTTGATGGGACGAAATAAAATGGCACCATGACTCAACACGACGACAATCGTACAAAACAGAAGGGAGCCAGCCAGAGTCCCCTTGTTCTTCAGACACAGTGGGTACAGCGGCACGGACACTCCGTAGCGTATCGTTATCGACGTGACAGCGGAACACATGTTTCTTTAAAGGTTTATTTCAAGACGCATTTGAAAAACTGCCAATCTTCCCAAGTAGCGGCGCGAGGGCTCTCTCGGCTCCTAAAATTGCCGGTTTATCTAGTCGCTGGCAAGGGGCGAGCGGCGACCGTAAAACGGGGTCTCCAAGCACTCCAGACAGCGCTTGATTAAACCACTCGTAGAACTTCTCGATTCCAAGTGCCCACGGTGCATTTGAAGTCCCCGGCACAGGTCGGCGCGCGATGCCACAGGCTAACAACGCTTCATTTAACAAAAGACATAGGAGACTTGATGCCCGCACGTGATTGGAGTACTGACTGGCCCCCCGGTCGACTTGTCGGCAACCCATCCACCACCGGAACAGGAGCGCGGCGGCTGACAGGCTCGCAACAGCGACCGTTTGTCGACTTTAAAATCAGACACCACCACGTCTAAGGCGCCGACTGATTGGACAACACACTAAACGATTGCCGTTTTGACACACTCGGTACCGTGCCGACAACTAGCGGAAGTTCTTAAAATCCTCCGAACCCCGTCCGCGACCCCTTCGCGAAATGTGGAAAATTTAATTTATGTTTATTTGCTCACGAAACGCGGGCCCCTTCACACTCCGGGACAGACAACGCGCGTCACTGCGCCCCTCCGACTGCGATAATGCAATTAGCTGCCATTTTTCGCCTGGTGCGGTGCAATTTACGCTTTGAAGGGTCCGTGGCATGGCACGCGATGAGCACGTTAGACCACCTCAACAACCGGAAGTGTCCAAAAATCAACACCCCGCAAACGGCTACGCTACGGCGTCACGTGGTGAGGGGTGACCCTTTTCGGGAGATGGGTTTTGGGTTTTATTTCCGCTCGGTGCGACACTTGACTCCAAGTGCTTCGCGAAGTTGCCAATCGATTGACGTCTTACGATCGCGTATCTTCGGCTCCGGAGAGAAAAATCGAAGGAAGTAGACAAATTTACGACGAGTATCCTTTTCGATTCGGAAAGTCCGGAAACGACTGGAAACAAAGGTACAATAAAAAAGCTGGAAAAACTCCAGAAAAATCGCCACCAGGAACCGGAGACGCTGAGACAGCTTCGCAGTGAAATGAAGGTGTTCGGGTGTTGCCGCCTGTGGACGGGAAAATTGGCAGTTCATGATAAATTGCTTTCAAGGGTTTCTGTTTTGTTCGCCCGTCGCTCGGCGCTGGATGTCACCCTGTCGAGTCAGGGAGGGGACTCCCCGAAGGACATCGACGGGGAATAAATATGGTTGACACTTGGCCACAGTTTTCCCAGATCCCAAACAACATCCCTTCACTTCCCCATCGACGGGGATTCGGTGGGCGACGTCTGCGGCCAAGTGCCATAAATTATGAAGTTCGTTAGGCTCCGGCTCCTGCCAACACGCGACCGGACGGACGGACGAACGGGACCCGTCGCGCCGGTGATGATTATTTCTGGTGAAATTTATGATTGCGATTCTATTGTGCTGTGAGGCCGGTTCGGTGTTGAGTGTTGTGCTGTGTCCGTGTTTTATGTGCGATTGTTAAAGATCGTCCTGAGGTCTGAGGACCTCAAAGAGGAATCTCAAGACGGCGATTTATCTGTACCATTTTCACGGGCACTTGAATACGAATTTCAGTGTTTAATCTTTCGAAATTATTCGCCAATCTGCATCGGGCAACTGGAAAATTTAATGGGAAAATCAGCCGCCTCCGAGTGGAAACCAATTTGGGCCAGCAAAATGCTTCAACAATTCCACAGTATCAATGGCTAAGACCGGCTTCGGATTAGGATCAAATCGTTCCGTTCTCCAGCTTTAAGTGTCCCGCACGCAACGCAAGGAGGTCCGCTTCAGGACGGGAAGAGGCTGCGAAACAAATCCGGTCTGCAATGTGCACAATAAACCCATGGCCGGTTAAACCCATTCAATGCGCCCTCCTTACGACCAGGCGCCCGGGGATTGTTGCATCGTTTTGTACGGACGATCCAGGCGCAGTAAGACCGGTGCACTACAAAAAGTAACATGCACAACAGACAGACCACACCGGGAAACACCGGGTAGTCGGCGGTCCGAAAGAGGTTCTTCGCTTCTTCGTTGCGATAAGCCCAGCGGACCAACAAAAGACCAACACTAAATCTTTATCGTATGGACACACACACACGCACACAATGCGCTATTGTTCGAGGATTTTTCGAGAGCATGGAACGGTTAGGACTACGTTCTTGGACCTCCGGTAGAAGCGTGTCCGAGTCCGATGGCAATTCCGATCTACTACGTGGTTCCATAACGTAGGGATTTTGGCGCATGAACGTCGATTATCGGTACAGTAACTTGATAAGGATAAGACTTTCTTAACGAGCACTGAAATCTTTGTGTCAAAATAGAAACAAGTTTACCAATTCTCAAACCCTGTAGCACTCCCCTTGATGGTTCCCCAGCAGTGGAAATCAAAATTGGCTCCAGAATCCGGGCCGGTGGCCGGGTCGATCAGAGCTATTGGACAGGGCAGTTATTTTGGGATGCCAATTATGAGCAGAACGTCGTCGTCGTCGGGTCCTGTACGCCGTACCAGAAGGACCTGCCCGGGCAGGGCCACCAATAAAATGGACAAGAAACCGAACAAGGAACGGTTCAGTTCTGCCGTCTCATTGCCTGCACACACGCGAAGATGGATGTTCGGATGTCTTGTCCGAAGGTTGGAAAACATCCTTCCCACGAGGGGGAGGGAACACACGAAGGCGGCCCCGACAGCCCCCCCGGGAAGGTCAACTCAATAGAGATTTTCGAAGAATTGTAGAATTAATCATTCGCCCAAAACGGAAGAGGGAGCGTAAAACGCGCAGAAGAAACCCGCCCCATTTTTCAACCCACGGACACGTCGAGCTTGTTGCTCTTTAAGAATAGGACCTAGATCCACGTGTGTGTGTGTGTGTGTGTGTTCCCGGGGACCGTTTCCATTCTTACACACATAATCTAGGTCATCGTTCGTCGATCGTCTCTCGACGTCGTCCGCACGGCCAAAACCAAGAACTAGCACCATCATCATCATCATCAACCGGCGCGCAAGGATCTTACCTTATATCCAGCTCCTTTTTCTGGCTGGTCACCACACACGGGGCCCCGGGGTCCGTAAACCACAAAACGGCTGGGCGAACCTTGAAAAGGATCTTGAATTGCCGACGACCCCAAAAAAGAGGACCAACCGTGAAGCAAATCTCTTCAGCGAAGGAAGTTTTCGTCACAAGGCCCGCGCACCGGGCCCGCGTTCTCGTCCGTCGGTTGATCCCAGAATTTCGTTCGTCATCGTCGTTCCGTGGCCCACACAACAATACCTTACCGGCTGCCAGCCAGCCGTAGCCGCATTGGCAAGGATGCTCCGGGGACCCGGCCCGGGCCCGGTCCCGGGAGCGGCTGCTATTTTGCCGAAGTGTTGAATAGAACTCAATAATACGCTCCGCCACCGTGCACCACGTACGTCGGTGCCTGGTGCCGGTACGGACACGGACACATAAGGACACGTTTTGGGCTGGATACACGAATGTGATTTCGGGGCCTTTTTATACGAATTTTATTCCACGATTCGGCGTTGCGCAACGATTCCACGATTCGGAATGCAGGAAAAATAAATCTTTCACCTCACAATCCCAGAAACTCTGTGACCGTTTTGCACCGTCATCGTACGAGCGCACCGAAGGAGTCAGCGCGCGCCCAGGATCGGAGCTTTCCTCACGATTATCATGAATAATTTCAAGTGGCTGTGCCGAGGCTCGAGCCTCGGGGTGTGTGTGTTGATTTTGTTCGCCGGATTAGCAGTGATTGGATTCAATTTTCTGCTCCAACGACCAGCTGTCATCAGCCTCGGGAGAGAGAGGGAGGGAAAGGACGAGAGGTTTCCATACCCAGGGGCCAAATCAAGGTCTGGGTTGCCTCAGAGGGCAACCCTTTGCTGGAATGGGTTTTTCGGGATTGTTTCACGGCTCATGGCCAGGAGCTGCATGCGTTCGACTGGCGCAATCTGTTGCAACAAAACCCAAACAGCGATCGGTACAAACAATCGGTTCCTGACGGCGACGTGCCGTGCAAACGGATTAAGCCGTCCTTTCCTGCAGTCCTTCGGATCGAACCACCTCGTTGGCGAAAGCGAATTGTAATTTTCTGCCCAATAAAGTGTGAGAATGGGTCTACTTTCATCGATTAAAGGTATGACGATGTTTTTAAACGAGTTTTGCTAACTTCTTCACTGCGTTTACTTGAAGTAGAGGTCCACAAGTCTCAGAGGCACTACATTACTGGGAAATTTAACTGTTTTGCTGTTTGAGAAAGTCCAAAAAGGTGGTCTTGTCCAATGGGAGCATTCTTACGGGAAATTTAGCAGCCTTCTCCACCCGAAGCCATGCTCATTTTTTACAGCAAAAGGCCACAGGTACTCGTGCCGGCAGACCCGCCCAGCAATTCCCAGAATAACACCATTCCGTATTTTCGATTTATTTAATAATTTTCCACCGTTACGCTTAGCGTTCTCGTTCGGTCGCCATCTTCTCACCATCTCCATTCTTCTTTTTACGGGGTTATAATTTTCGGGATCCTTTTCGGAAATATGAATCGTTTGTTTCAGGACCCGGGCCCCCGGGTTTGGATTAGACGGGAGTGCCGAAAGAGAGTGGCCGGAAATCTAAATCTAAATGAAGAAAGCGCATTAGAATGGGCAACGAGGGGTCCCTGTAGGGCGGTAAGGACGAATAGAGAAAAGGCACACACCGTTCATTCCCACACCTTCGAGCGGTCTGGGCAAAGTAGCTCAAGCGTGCCCATCGGAGCTCGGTCCTTTCCAAGGACTGTTTTGCCATTCCCGGCGAGACTTTCGATCCGTTGCTCTCGACGCTTCAGCACCATCGAGGACGGGACCCTCGCGGACAGCAAGCAAGCAAATCTATTGCTTTCACCGGCGTGCGAACGATTTATGCGCTCTCAGTCACTGCGCGCCCCATAAATATAGCCATTATTTACGACTGGCACGATTGTGCCGACGATCATAATTATCGTAATTGTCCGGGCCGCCCTCCGGATTGATGAAGTTGCCTGCTGGAAACGGAAGCCAGCCGGCCGAGTGTCAATTGTGCCCCTGCAAACAACGAGATCGCACCGTCCGTCCATCGTGTATTAATTTCCACGCATCGAACCGGATAAATTTTGTTTTCCACGCAATGAACCACGTTGGGCGTAGTCATTAAAGGACTTATTGTGAAAGTAAAGATAAAATGTATTATCTTTTGAAGGACATCCGTGGACTGGATGGTCTTTCGCACCAACTTTTAATACCCACCAATACAGCGCGACCGTTGAAGAAATTCTCCGTTAATTAATGAATCATCGACGGCCGCCTTAAAGTTTCACCTATTTGGTCGATCCTCCCCAATAAAACCACCGAGCCGGGGCCGAGAGATTGGCGGATAAGATTAGAGGGCCCGCAATTGGGTCTCGAAAGCTTTTTCTTCACCCCCCGAGAGAGCACAGGATAATGGAGGAAGAAAAATGCCCGCTACTACTCCTGGGAGAGGGGAACTGGCCAAAATTGATGAACTTTAATTACTGCGCTTCGATCGGCAAGAGGGGCAGGATGATTCGGGACGGGAACGGCTACGAACCCCTCCAGGTTCCGAGGCGGAAGAAACTCAGAATCGAAATGGAATCTCTATGTTCCCGCACAACAGCAGGACGAGAACTTTTGTCTGCGCTTCGTGTGGTCATCAGCCAGATTAGAAGTTGCACAATGCCCGGCCACCTGGGACCGGTTCCGGCTGTGACCGTTCCGGGCCCTGGCAACGAAGAGCAAGGCGGTACCTTGGACACGATGGAAATCACTCTCAAGTCCCTCGTGGCGGATTAATGATGCATATTTCGTGTTTCCGGCGAAGGCTGCCGCAGCCCCGAAAGCAATGTGTGGTGTGGCCATCGTTCGAATCCTTGTGCAACGAAATCAAAGCCTCGCGTCGCGTCTTAGGAGTTCGCAAAGGCCCGCCTCATTGGAGTTAATTGTCTTTAATGGGCCAACCATATCTTGGGATCCTCGGGAAAGGCTCGTAGGCCCAGGGAGTCCGGTGTGGGTCAGGTCCGTGGTGGGAAAAAACAAAGAGAAAAATGGAAAGTGGACGAAGAAAAAAGGAAAAACATTACATCGTTCGAAACAGGTGTTCCGACGGGCCCCGACAACGGCCAAAGATCCTTCTCTTGTTGATCCTTTTCCTTGTTGCTCAAGGTCCGGGGAATTTGGTGCCCATTGAAAAAGTAATTAATTTTTACTGATCCTTTCCCGGGACCCCGGTACACCGGTACCTGCGCCCGCGCGCCATCACGCCAGGAAGCCGAGAGTTGGGAAAACACCAGTAAAAGGAACTGGGAAAACATAACTGGCTGTGTGCAACACCTTGCCGGCACACAACCTGGACTGGACGGTCCGGTCCGGCAGTTTTGGCCGAACAACTTTTCCTGGACCGAGTCTGCCAAAAAAGGCCAAAAACTTATCCTCTGTTTGCTCCTAATCCTTGCGAGAGCTCGCCAGCGATATATGACCTGGACCAGCGTCCAGCGTCGGCCGGAGGGTTGTAATGAAGATACGTTTGCCGCTCAGCAGGATAACATCTGACTTATCGCACCTCGCCCCGGGCCCTGGACGGGGTCTCAGGTAACCCGGAGCCGGGGCCAGGTTCGGCGATTGGAATCGATTTCTAGCGCAGCTTCCTGGCGTGTGACATTGGCGGACCAGGACCCGGCATCGGCACCACCAGCACGGCCCGTGGTGGTGACCAGCAAAAAGGTTCACAGCTTTTCCGAGAAGTGTCAAAGTGGACCGTTGCAATTGGAGCCGAGAGAGAGGAGCCCATCTCCGAGTCCGCCAGCCGCTTCGAGGACGATCGTCCAAACGAGATAAAGATATTTAAACAAATTGCTTGTGTAGTAATTTCTACTTCTACTGCGCTGCTCTTCTGGCCGGCCATCGGGCCATCGGGTACCCAGAACCGGGCGATATTTGGTAGCAAATTAGATTAGGCAAGCGACGAAAGTGAAACAACACCTTGGCAGCGGAGCCTTGTAGCCGAGTGTCTTGCCGAGCCCGGTGTTGAGCCATGTGTTAATTGGCAGTACAATTGATGGAGGAATAAAAGCGTTGCCTTTAATTGGGAACCATTTGCAACGTGTGACAACTGTAATAGTTTAATAGCTACGTTGTCGCCGCTCATGACAATGAGTTCCATTAGGTGTTTGAAAGGCGTACTGCAGTCTGGGGACCTATTCACTACTAATCAGACCGGACCCGGGCACTGGGCAGGGCTTTAGTGACAGTTCCTTGGGGTCGATTTCGATTTCTGATTGCCAAAGAGGTGGAAGAGGATCGTCGAAGTGCAAATATCAGCAACTTTTCGTTGACATCCGGCCAATATCGATATTCCCGGGACTGCAGCAACTCCGTCGATAGCCGCGCGTAGGACTTTCGTAGCTCTAGGCGTGTTCTGAAAATATTATATTCCTGCCAATGGACGCCAGCGGCCAGATGTAAACAAAGTGTCTATCACCAGCCAACTGTCGCCACACGCCAACGTTGGCACCGGTACCACCTTTGATCCTATAAATTTAATATCACCTTCACGGCGCAACGGAGAACAGTAAAAGCTCCGGTCCAGGACGAGGACGATGCTTCACACCTTCTGGCCGTGTGTTGTTTGCTATCGATTACGCGCCGTCGATGTCACAGATCCGGTCCATGGGCTTCAACACAGCACAGGCTTCGAAAGCTCCTCCAGCCGTAGCCATAGCAACGTATCACACAAAGCCCTGGGGCCAATTTCAGATGTTCCGGTTCGGGGTGGTACCTGTGCCGTCTGCAGAGTCATAAACACGCGTGTGACGCCTTTCGCTTCGTAATTCATTGAAAATTTATTCCGACCATAAATCGAATTTATTTATTTCCATGTATATTGATTTACCGTTCCGATGGATTCGCGCTCCGTTCCGATCGAACTGGCGCGCGCGCATTCTTCAAAGGACTCCCGGGCCGGCGGAGTTAGAGGATTGGGCCAGAAATTGAAACAGGCCGCGCGCCATCAAACGCTGCCACGACGTAAAATCAAATATATTCTCCGACCGCAGAGAATGAGAAAAGAAAAAAAACCCGTGAGCGGCCCACCAAGGCACGTCCTTGAGCTTTTATCGGCGCGCCACCGTCATCGTCGTCGTCGGTGCGGGAAGCTTTTTGAAGAATTGCCGCAAACAGATCAAATCGGTGAAGATACACACGGCGGCGGCGGACCCCAGTGGGAGCCTCCGGGTGGGCGGAATCAAAGTAAAAGCCTCCCCCCCACGATGGGGTCGACCGCCAGCGCCATTGCGCGCGCCGTGGTTAATGGAAAACAGGACAGGACCAGGACACCGGAAATCACGTCCACCGTTCCCCCCGAGAGGTGGGCACGGAACCGAAAAAATCAGTCAATAAAAGTCCCGCAAATCTCAATATCAATGTCGCGCATCTGTCTTTCGGGGGGGGTGCTTTCCCTGGGCCGTTCCGTTCCCCACTGCTGCTGGCAGTCCCCGGTGGTCCCCGAGCGTATTGACTTTCGGTATTTGTACGACGCCCACGAGAAAGTCGTTGCGCCGTTCTGGCGGGCAGAATGAATGAAGTTCAGTCTCGATCCTTTTTCGGGAGCCTACGGGCCCTCACGGCTGCCAGCGTTCCGAGTGGGGCGAATTTCAATTTCAAGGCACACACACACAGAGGCCCGCAGAAGGATAAATTCTACAACGCGCCCAACGTCGAGAGCGCGAAAGCATTGGCCGCGGAGCCATCAGATATCGTGTGAAAATTAAGGGACTTTCACTTCCCCGTTTTTGTGAGGTTAGAGTTCTTCGCTGTTGGCACGCACAAGGAACCGTCTGAACTTTGGCGTCTTTTTTCCGCCTTTAAAGCGCAAGTAGGACCTTCTTTTCTGGGGCGCACCCAGAACTTGCGCAAGAGAGAGCTAGCACGAGCGAGAGAGAGAGAGAGAAAGGAAGCGACACAGAAAGAGAGAGAGAGAGCGAAGGACCCGTCTGACTACTAACACCATCGTCGGACACACCCCGGAAAAGCCCGACCGGGGAGCCACTTGCCCCACACGGAAGCCGAGACGGGTAACTGGCACCGGGGAAAAAAGGATCCCCTAGCGGACCATGTCCCCCCCCGCAGCTCCCCACACAATGTTGCGATATAAATAATTCATGACCCCGGCGCACCGGCAGCTGGGGGGGTACTGCAGCCCTCGGAAAGGAAAGTGGATGGTATTTAAAGAATGTAATAAATACAAACCTCTTTCAGCCTGCGTTTCTGCGTCTCTCTAAAGTGGCTTCCTCGTCGCGGGGGAGCGCTCCGTCCTCGGTCCGTCCTTTGTTGGTTTATGTTTATTTTTTATCTCCTTTTGATCGCTCTACTACCGCCACCGCTGAGTAGTCCACTTTTTCCGATGCTCCTGGACTCGTGCTGGACCCCCGGGTGGTCGTCCTCATCAGCATACCTCCTCCGGTCCGCGGCACACACACACACTCTCTCTCTCTCGCGCCCGCGCTCACGGAGTGAAGAATTCAGATTTACGCACTACTTCAATTATAGCACCAGCAACGCGCAGTGTATCCCATTACGGCCCTTCTACGCAGGGCACAGGGTAGTTCGCAACTTGGCCAGGGGTTCAATTGTCTCTGTGGCCGACAGTGTGTTCGATTTGCGCACGGGTCTTTGCCCTCCTACTGCCCACGGGTTCGGGTCTTCCGGGAACTCAGTACCCTGGGTTGATGGCGGCCACATTCACAGGGTTTTAATCACACTCCTTTCACTCCTTTCGGTTCACACATTTGGCACCAAGCACTGGTTCACGGTTGTAGCTCGTCCAGGGGTGGTGTACGTGTGGTACGGGTGGCCCCTACCAAATGCGGCCCACACCCTCCCGTGTGTAAGTCGCGCGTGGCACACACGTAGTCGACGCACTGCGAAGGGACACCCTACTACTGGCTGCCCGTTCGGTGACAAAACGCACAAACCGATCCAATGTTACGAAACATCCAGCTCCGACTAATCTTCTCTCTCTCGGAGCGTCGGCCGCCTAGCATCGCGCGCCCAGCTTCGCCCTTTTGCGCCGCACACCAACACACACCAACAGCCGGGCTGGCGGGCAGCAGCAGCAGCCAGGACACGATCTTCGTTGCTTCCTTGTCCTGCTTCCTGCTGCCACCACTACTAGCACCCTGCTAACCACCACCACCACCAACAACGGCACAACGTGGCACCCTCGGAAAAACCGTGCACAGTAACACACCGAGGGCCCCGGGACGAACCAAGCAATGTCCTGGGCACGAAGGTGCACGATCTCTCTCTCCCTTTTATTGCTCGCTCTCTTTTCGGAGAACCTTTCGGTGGCTCTCTTCCGCTGTCCGTTCACGTGTTCGAAGGATACTCTAGGATTCGAAGGATACAGGAAGCGGGAAGCGAACGTTACTTCCTACAGCCATTCCAAACATTGCACAAAAAAGGGTTGAAGTCCTTTTCAAGTACAAACATTCTATTTTTGGTCCTTCTGATTTAGATCAAGCGAGTCCTTTTCACAGTTGAGCAGAAATTTCCCTCTCTCTCACTGTTTTTCCATCGTGGTTCGTGTCTTGGCTAAGTGCGTCCCTGGTTTGGCGAAAAATCCTGACCGGTTCGCGAGTCATAAGGACATTCGAGGCGAGGCGGAACCCCTTCCGAGAATGCGGGCGAAGAGAATGAAATGAAGGTACTACGGGTAATGGTGGCGCGAGAGTTTCGTTAAGATTTTCCCCATTTTCCGACTGCATGGTGAGAAAATTCACGTGAAAATTCACCCAGTGAATCCGCCGGTCACCGAGGAACCGACTCGGACCGAAAAGTAGTGGGGATGTCCTCGGCATCGACCGAGAGTGGGGATGAAATATTTCACGCCCCGAGGTGGACCCGACAGGACTCCGTCGTCCTGGAGGATACCGGTTCGAGTTCGTGCAGCTCCGATGGCAACAGTTTCTTAGAACAATTGTTATAAAACGAACAACGACCCATTATAGACGAGGTCTAATAAGACCAAAACAACAACAGGTTACTCACAAGATTGACGCCTTAATGGGGAAACCCAGCGCATCGGTACCGATAAGCAATCGCTGCCATTTCACGGGGTGCCACTTCGTCTACTTGCGCTATCAGCGATGCCCTCAAGCGAACCCCGAGCTCCTCCACAGCTCCTTTGAATCGGTTTTCTGAGACTTCATCCGGGGTTCTGGGAACCGAATGCTTGTCTGGGTCTATTTAGCTTACTAAACGGATAGACGTACGTCGGAATTACCCTGTTAATCTGACCGACAGTCAACAATCCTAGAACAACACCTCGGCCGGGAGCTAGTGACCGGTGTTGGCGTGTGTGTGTATGTAAGAAACAATTAAACAACGCAACCCGCGCGACCGGCCATCACTCGCACAACAACGTGACTCACTGTTTCCTAGGAGTAAAAGAATAAATAAACAGTCTGCTAAACGATCATACTCCGTTTACCGATCACGTAAATGCTCTAAAAGCGCGAATTGTAGGTTCCATAACAATCGTCGGTCATCGAGTGCGTTTCTCACGCTCACATCGCCACTGAGAGCAGTAAATGTGAGCGTGTTACCTTCTGTGTCCGCCGGCCATAAGATCGCGTTCGAAGTGATCAGCAACAGACCGTTCGTCGTGATCGTCACTTATGCTCCAAGTGCCACTCAAAACAACCGTGTGGTTGGTTGTGTTGGTTGTGGCCAGCGGCGAGTTCAAGATGCTGACCAATATAAGCGACTGGCCGACGGTCCGAGGGCACAGAACGTTCGCGGAGTTCCTGCCGAACGCAGTACTTTCTTGAAGGTAGGTTCGCGAGAAACTTTATTTTTTTGCAGCAAAGTGATCAAAGATGTAGACCAGATCTGTGTGAAACGTGACGCGATGGTGCGGTGAAATTGAAACGAAAGTGTTAGGTGCGAATGCGTAGGCCACGGAACCTTGGACGTATCAGCGCGATCGTTTAGCACTTACAGCACCCAATCAACGGTGAAGGCTAGCGGGGTCATCGGCAATGTAAAACAATCCGTGCGCCGCTACCCGAGGCCGCAGATAAGCGTATTTACGTCGAAGGCACCATTCCGTTGAAAGAATCCGGCAGGAAGTGTAGTCTGCACTTGCTCCTGGACCCAAAGACTAGAGTTTGTGAACCACAAGCGTACTGATACTGTACTACCTTTTTCAGCAAACAAAATGGCCGGCTCGATCGTACGTCCCTTCCTGTTGGTGGTTCTCTGTGCCCTGGTCTACGGTGCCACGGTGCCGAGTGGACCGGCCGGTAAGAAACTGACCATACCGGCGTTCAGCAACGCCGGCAAGACGGTGGGCGTCGAAGTGTGGCGTGTGGAAAACTTTCAACCAGTCGCCGTGCCCAAGGGCGAGTATGGAAAGTTCTATAACGGCGATTCGTACATCGTTCTGAATGTAAGTTACGATGAAGGGGTCGATTAGAGTTCTGTAGTCTAAAGTATCTCATTCCCACGGCAGACGAAAGAGGACAAGAAGAAGGTTAAATCCTACGACATCCACTTCTGGCTTGGTACCAAGACCACGCAGGATGAGGCAGGTTCGGCGGCGATCCTGTCCGTGCAGCTCGACGATCAGCTGAACGGAGTCCCCGTCCAGCACCGTGAGGTGGAGAGCTCCGAGTCGGATCTGTTCCTCAGCTACTTCAAGGGAACGGTCAAGTACCTGGAAGGTGGCGTCGCCAGTGGCTTCAAGCATGTCACCACCAACGACCCCGGGGCGAAGCGACTCTTCCACATCAAGGGCTCGAAAAACATTCGCGCCCGCCAGGTCGAGCTGGCCGTTTCGGCGATGAACAAGGGCGATTGCTTCGTGCTGGATGCCGGCCGTGACATCTACGTGTACGTCGGCCCGAATGCGGGTCGCGTCGAGAAGCTGAAGGCCATCAGCTTCGCGAACGATCTGCGCGATCAGGACCATGCCGGGCGGTCGAAGGTTCAGATTGTGGACGAGTTTTCGACGCTCACCGATCAGGAGCAGTTCTTTACGGTGCTCGGTTCCGGCTCGCCGTCACTCGTGCCGGACGCGGAAACGGCCCCGGCTGACGCGGCGTTCGAGAAAACGGATGCCGCCCGGGTGCAGCTGTACCGTGTGACGGACGCCAAGGGAAAGCTGGCGGTCGAGCCGATCAACGAGAAGCCGCTGAAGCAGGAATCGCTGAAACCGGAAGACTCGTACATCCTGGACACCGGCAGCGGACTGTACGTGTGGATCGGCAAGGGCTCGACGCCGCAAGAGAAAACGCAAGCCTTCGCCAAAGCGCAGGAGTTTATTGGCTCTAAGAAATACCCGGCGTGGACGGCCGTCGAAAGGATCGTGCAGAACGCGGAAACGGCACCGTTTAAGCACTACTTCCAGACCTGGCGCAACGCCGGATCGTCCCAGTCCCGCTTGGTGTAGGCAGGGTCGGGTCAGAATTGAAGAACATAATAAACATTCGTAGGAACAGTTAGAGAAGTAACGCAGAGGTTCCCAGTATTCTCTTTGAAAAGCTGAACGTTATTGAGAAAGGGCGTTAGAAGTCACGTTTGTCCATCAACTAACTCGACCGTCTCACATGAAGGTCACCGTAATAGGTGCAAGATGGCTACCGGCTTGAAAATTATTTTAATTCCCCTCATACATCATCCCTGCCTTGAGGCCATCGATTGAGCGAGTTCTTAATTGGTTCGACTATCATTCCATTACCTCACCGTACTTCGACTGCTGAATGTCATCATTTAATTACACCGCCATACAAACTAGGCGCCCGGTTATTGAAAGTATGATCTCATTCTGCGAAAACCGACCTCAGGGAGCAGAAACTCATAGCTTCCCAAAAGAACAACCAACCGGATGTGACATGTTTGCGGAACCACCATGAAAATCGTTAGATAAAGTTCGACATTCACCGTTCCGGGTTTGGTACGGCCATCATACCTGGGGCTTCGATTCAGCTATTTTAAGCCTTTCTATAGAATGATCCATTAAATGTTTTATTTTGAGACTATTCATTACTTGAATTTCAAAGCGTCAATCTTCAATCTGAATATCGTAAACATTTAGTAAAAATATTAACATTTACGAAATGGGACGCAGAGAATTGGGAAATATTAAAAACTTATTTCCAAAGTGGTGAGTCTTCAACTCAAACTGTACGACATCAAAAACTCCTTTGTTTGGAGAAAATGTCGACATGAGCTTAAATTAGCTGATTTCCACCTCGATGGTTTTGTCAATAAGCATTATTACGCAATCAATTAAACTTAAAACGTGTCTACTTATGCTCTTTGAATTATCAATCGGCTGGATGTGCCAACGGTTCGTCCATCACTGTTAAACACGCGAATCCTCTCGCGGCTCTGACGCATCTTCGTGCTCTGCGGCTCTCTCGGTCGCGTTCCGACCGCCAACGCGCGCGCAAAGTTTGGTATCCATCGCCGTGCTCACGTGCCAGCCATTGGCCACCACCACCGTCCCAGTCCCTCACAAGTACAAGTTCAAGCTCAGACGCGATGCTCCCTGCGTTTAACAGTTTGGCGCCGCGTAGGGGGGAGGGTTGGCGCAGCGAACCGATATTAACACACCGACAGATAGCACGCACCACGCTACAAATGCCGGTTCCGACCGAGCGGAATGGTACAGTTCCGCGTTAGTGGTCGCGTGCTGCGGATGCTTGACTTTGCTGCTGAAGTGCCTAGTGTTTTGACGGGTCCCCTTACGAGATCGATATAGTGTTTGTGGTTATTGTGTTTGCCGTTTGTCAACACACTGTTTGAGTGATCCCCAGATCCGCCCTGAGCTGAAATACGATCGCCGCAATGCATCCCGCCTTCGACGATGCCGGTACCAAAAAAGGGCTAGAAGTGTGGAGAATCGAGGTGAATAGCAGCTTCTACACCGCAAAAAAACGTAACATCAAAAACAGGTTCTCGATCGGCGTCCCGCGGGATCGGTGTCCGTATTGGAAACCCTTTTTCGCAACATCGTGCCAATTTTAGGCGCAACTTCTCGTATCTCAATGCTTAGTGCGTGACCCTGACCGTGGAGCGATTGTTTCGGTGCCACGCTGGCAGTTTATTAGTTCCGGGGGTTTTGTTTGGGGCTTGGGGCCGACAAAAATCGATTTCTGCTCGTCTCTGCTGTCACGCTTCGTCGGAACCAACCCGACCATCTGGGAAGCAGACGACATATCCAGCAGCGAACGGCGGCGCCATTAGTCTCGCCGGCATCGACGCGGCCCCCAAGGACTGTGTGTTACCACACACCAGTGGGTAATCGCCACTATCTAATCCCAATCTTAGCAGCCTGCTAACCGGGCTGACTCACAATGACATGGAAATGGTACAATGTTATCACACGTTGTTGGTCAGACCGATAATTATTCTAGTTGTCCGTTAAAAATGGTGATGGTAAACCATTAGATCCGGGGGCGCGCATGTTGAAGCGCTCAGCTTCCGATCGATTTCGCTTCGTTGGTATAAAAATAGAAACCTTTGGAGGTTCCTCGTTCATCGCTGCGGCATAAGACAGATGTCGGTGAATTGGGGGAGTGTTGAATGTTTATGTTGCCGCACATTACTCACGCCCTAGAATATAAATCAAACAGTTGTCCGCTAACGACCATATGATCTGGTCTGGAAGATGTACAACCTCATTTCACGGGGTAAATCCATGACACATATTTTTTGGGACAACGGCGCGATGCGCGCATATTACTTTGGAGTATAAGGTTCTTCGACGGTTTACGTGTCATCCGCGAAGCCCCGACAGATAAGATAAGATCGTATCGAACACGAATAGTACGTTATCTGGCCGTGGCTGAAAGGTACACACACTTTTTTCGCAGCGAATTTCCTGCGTAACCTACGTGCGATCAATTTAAACCATTCCATCGCGCTAATGTAAACTGAGCGCCCTGAGTCTGGGCCGGTTTATTGCTGGCCGTTAACGCGCTAAACATTCCGTCCCAAATTAAAGTCCACCGAATGTTGGCGCAACAGTTTCAGTTCAACGCTTCTACCCAGCGGCCCTCAGTTCAGCTCAAGGTTGTGACGGCCAAACTAACGCCTCTGGCGGGCAGCGAAGCACAACCGCCTGAGTCATGGGAAATCCAATGTCCACAAGCGGCGCATGAGAAACGCATTATTGTCTTACGCCACAGCAGAGCGAGATCTAAGACTGTGGAATGTCCAGAGTTGAATTTTTCCAAGTGACACTAACCGGTGGGTGATTCATTTACTTCATTTCCTTCGTCAGAACTTCGAACCTGTTCCAGTGCCGGTGAAGGAATACGGAAAGTTCTACACCGGCGACTCCTACATCGTGCTGAACGTAAGTTAGACAAGTTCCCATCAATTGTGCCACTATGCCATTCACACTTCCCCTTCCTTCCGGCAGACTAAAGAGTCCAAAAGCGGAATACTTTCGTGGGACGTACACTTCTGGCTTGGGCTCGAAACGACGCAAGACGAGGCCGGCTCCGCGGCGATACTGACCGTGCAGCTGGATGATCGCCACAATGGTGCACCGATTCAGCATCGTGAGGTCCAGGACCACGAGGGGTCGCTGTTCCTCAGCTACTTCGCGGGCGGAGTTCGATACGCTGCCGGTGGTGTCAAGAGTGGCTTCAACGAGGTCGAAACGAATGCGGCCGGCGAGAAGCGAATGTTCCAGGTGAAGGGTGCCAAAAATGTGCGCGTCCGCCAGGTGCCCCTAGCGATCGGTTCGATGAACCGGGGCGACTGTTTCATCCTGGATGCTGGCTACGATATCTACGTGTACGTCGGGGCGTCCGCCAAGCGGGTCGAGAAGATCAAGGCCATCAGCGCGGCGAATCAAATTCGCGATCAAGACCATGCGGGTCGGGCCAAGCTGCACATTCTGGGTAAGGTTCGAGGCCATCGTGCCGGGGCGAGTGCAACTGTTTAACGGAAACCCCCGCTGGATTTTGCAGATGAATTTGCGAGCTCGTCCGAGCAGCAGGAGTTCTTCGACGTGCTGGGTGAAGGGTCCCCCGATGAGGTGGCCGAAGAAAGTGAGTCCGATGAGGCGTACGAGCAGGCAGACACTGGGGCCATCACACTCTACCACGTGTCCGACGCTAGTGGTTCGCTGGAAATCAACCCCATCGGAGAGCGGCCACTGAAGCAGTCCATGCTGGATTCAAATGTAAGGTGTTCCGGAAAGAAACAGGCGTCGTTTATTAACTGTTCGTTCTATTGCTTCCAGCAGGACTGCTATATTCTGGATTCCGGCGCCGGCAGTATTTACGTGTGGATTGGTAAGGGAGCCACCGGTCAGGAGCGCTCCCAGGCGATGGTCAAGGCACAGGAGTTTATCACCGTCAAGGGTTACCCGGTCCATACCGCGGTGCACCGGGTGGTGGAGAACGGAGAAACGACCGACTTCAAGCAGTTCTTCTCGAGCTGGCGCGATCATGGTGTCACGTACAGTTACCTGATCCAAACGGCCCTCGGCAACGGCGACGAATCGGACGGTGATGCCGAGTTCGATGCGGAGGTGCTGCACACGCTCAAGAAGAACGGTGGCCGAGCGCTAGGCTTCATGCCGGACAACGGTCAGGGTGAGATGGAAATCTGGCGCGTCCAGGGCTACGAGCTCGCCGCTGTCGAGCCGTCGTCGTATGGTATGTTCTTCGCCGGAGACTCGTACCTCGTGCGCTACGAGTACAGCGAGAAGGGCGGTGGCCGCGGCTACATCGTCTACTACTGGCAGGGCAAAACATCGTCGACGAGCGAGAAGGGTGCGTCGGCCATGCACGCCGTGCGGCTCGATGACGAGGTGAACGGCAAGGCCATCCTCGTGCGGGCCTCGCAAGGCAACGAACCGCGACACTTTATGAAGCTGTTCAAGGGCAAGATGGTTACCTTCCTCGGTGACTACGATAAGCAGGAACGGGGCTCCGACACGAGACTGTTCCGTGTGCGGGGAACCTGCGCCGACGATGTGCGGGCCGAGGAGCTGCTTCCGAGCGCTTCCTCGCTTGCGTCGGACGATGTGTTTATCGTGGTAACGCCGGCCACAACGTACCTTTGGCATGGCGTTGGAGCATCGGATTTGGAGAAAGAAATGGCATCGGCCGTTGCGGGTTCTATTGCGCCCGACACGGAAGTCACCATCACGGACGAAGGATCCGAACCGGGTGACTTCTGGGAGGCACTCGGAGGAGAAGCCGACTACGATCGTGAACTCGATCCGCCCGGGGCACCGTTCCTGTCGGCGAGACTGTTCCACTGCCGCATCCTGTACAACAAGAAACTGCGCGTCGAAGAAGTTCCGCACTTCGAGCAGGAGGTCTGAATGAGGATAATGTCTGAAGCAAAACTGTGGGGTATTTTACCGCTCAAATTTCGTTTTTTCAACAGGATCTTAACGTGGACGATGTGATGGTACTGGACGGTGGTGATGAAATCTACTGCTGGGTCGGCAACGGGGCGACGGAGGAAGAGCGCACCAAATCGACCGACATGGCCCGCCAGTACATCCGTACGGATCCTTCCGACCGTTCGGAGGAGACGGTCCCAATCGTCACGTTGAAACAGGGCGCCGAGCCAAGAAGCTTCAAACGACTGTTCCCCAGCTGGGACGATGCCTTCTGGGAGGTTAGTCACTAGCCGTCGGCGTGCTCGGTGTGCATGGATGGATTCTCTTTTCGCTTTTCTTTTGAGTGGAAACCCGAGCTTGGTAGACACGCTAACACTACACAAAGCCAGTCGTAGTGCTACTTCTACCCTGTAACCCGCTTCTAACCCGGGCAACCCGTATTTAACACGACGATTTCGAAACGCATCTACTAGAACACTGCCCGGAATCGGTCTCGAACCTCTATTCTACCTTTTCTCGCTTCTGTACACCACACAATGTAGTGTTCGGCGTGTGCAAACCCACAACCCCCCCGTAATGGCCAACTGATAGTAAGCATTTCTCCTTTTGTTTCTCTCTTGCAGTCACAATTGTCATACGAAGCGTTCAGACAGCATATGTTGGACGAAAACCAATAGGCTGCACGAAACGCATCAATCACCACGCATTCATCACACACTCTTTGAAGACGATCTTTTCGTACGATCGCATATTATTTTCGTTTATTCCTATAGCGCACAAGCAAACGAAATAAAAATGTTTATTGAATATTGCTCCTTCCGTGCCCACATTAAGTCGATGACTGCCGACGTTGAAGTTGAATAAAGAATAAATTAAAACTACGCTCAAGGAACGTTCCGCGGGAAATGACGATGCTGCGCTCGTTTATTTATATGTGCGTTTTAACATAACATTTGGGGGTATGCTTCCGGGTATGCTTCGCGGTTGCTTGCCTTCTAGGCGCACCGGTGAACGATCGCTACTCAGCTTCGTGGACGTCGTTGTGGAAAGCGTCGGCAGTTTCGTCGTTCGTGAGCTTTTCACGCAACTCGACGCACTTTTCCGACCCATCGCGGAACTCCTCCGGGCAGGTCAGGGCAAACTGGCGCCAAAGGCAAAACACGAACTCGAAACCCTCCGGATTGCACTTGGCCTCGTCGCTGGGCTGGAAGTCAGCGTGCGCTACGTCGACCGTATCGAAGCACTGTTTGACGAACCCATCCACCAGCGGTACTTTCCACTCGATCGAGCTCATATGCTCCCGCACCGCTTCGGCCAAATCGCTGTGCAAAAGTGCACCGTTTTCATCGGCAATGCCCTCCTTCTTCGCGATGCACTCGGTGATGCAGTTCAGATTTTCACGGCTCTTGACGAGCTCCTCGTCTGAAGCGGAAAATAGAACTCTTGTTAGCTCCACGGAGCGCGGATCAGGCACAGTAACCAGTTTCTACTCACGGGGCACTCCGTCCAGGGCTAAATCCTTCATGCAACCATCGCGGAGCTCCTCAAACTTGGCGTGGACTTCGGAAGTGTCGAACCCATCGTTGCAACAGCGCATGGGAGCTCCACGACGCAGACGAGCACCGATCGCGACTCGATCGAATCGGGCACTGACAGATGCAACCACCATTAAGGCGACCAAAATCAGAACTTTTCCCATCCTGAACTGCAACACGATGCACCACCTTACACAAACCGATTTGTGGCCAATCCCGACTCCGACCGATGCATTTATAGTCCCCGGTGCACGGGGAGCGTGTAATTGTCACCCAAGAAGCTCATCATCAGTGATCGTACCGATTGTGGCTTAATTGTCAACTCAAGCGAGTGAGTAATTGGTTGCAGGAACCGGCCATCGGCCCGGGGTTTCTCACGGTGGTTGTGATCATCTTGAGTGTGCTATCTTCCAACAACCGGAACCCCGTGCGTCGAGCTGACTTCCGACACAATCAGTCTGGGCTGCGGCCTGGGCGGTTCACGGGGTGACACTTTTCCATCACTCGAACCCCTCTGCCCCACTCCGTCCCCACTATTAACGTGCGGTATTCACGATGGTGAATCACGTTGACATAACCTGTTAGTAACTTGCAAATAAACCGTTGTTTTGGGCAAACGTGCAGATGGTGGTGTTGCCGAAGATATTGGCACGGAACAGTCGTAGAAAGCAAACACGCTACTTTGGGCATATTGAGCACCGTATAACAAACAACAATACATAGAGCAAGGGTTCGGCTAATTTGCGGCTTTTGCGGATCGTTGACCTAAGGCATAAGAGTGAAGAAGCAATGCATGAGGCGCTATAGACACATCACAAATCATGTCTAAACCAGACAAACTGGATGGGCCAGTCTCGCAGAGGGTTGCACGAAAACACGAAGCTTGGCGAGTGCCTCGAGAGGTAAATACTTTTTTACGCTGGTTTGCCAGTCTCATGTTACCGACAGTTCGTATGATAACAACGAGCCGGAGCGGAGCACCCATGGAGCCTAGCGGGCAAAAGGTGAAGCCTAATCCGAACCACTGATCTGAAGCCCATCAATCATCCTCTCGATGGCCATCCTTTTTGACGAATTGTAGAAAGACGCCGTCGCGGACTGACGGGTTAAACATTCTCTCAGCATGTTCTAGTTTCTGCCAATAGGAGATCGTTGGGACGTTGGTTCAACAACAATTTGCCAATTTGCAAAAACAACGAGTTACGATTCCCAAGCCCGAGTTGAAATTGGCCAACATTTGTTCCAAGACAAAAGATTGCTTTATTCAGTTCTGTTTATTTAAACAACATTTTGCTTTATAATAATAATTCAACATAATATTTGAATATTATTGATTATTATAATTAACAGTTTAAGGGCTGTTTTTTTTGTTTTATTTTAATTATAGTTTACTAAGTCCACCATTGATGGAATATTCCACTTCGCCCATCGTCCATGAAAGTAATTTATAATCTCGACAGCTTACGAAGCTTACCAAAAGGAGACCACACGAAAAGCCAAACAAGCCTCCCGATCAGTGTCGATCTGTCGGCCAATAATAAGTTCAAAAGGTGGTTCCCCTAAACTTTTCCATTGACACCGGGTGGGGACAAACCGTGTAAAGGCCAAAACGAACGAAGAGACGCGATGTTTAGCACATATTGTTACACATACCGTACGGGTGGAACAAAAATGATGCCTGTGGGTTTTGGGTTTGTCTCCTGTCTTCCCATTCGTCGATACCGGCCACGGGAATCGTATAAATACCGCCACCGGATCATCTCAAGAATCAAATCTTAGTTAGTTCTTTCGCGGAACGGATCGTCTTGTAACACGCGCATTGAATAAGGGCATCCGGCGTCAAGATGCTGAAGTTGGTGTTGTTCGTCGGACTTGTTGGCCTCGCTGTGGCCTACGACTTCCAGGACCCGTACTACAGTAAGTGTGGCAGCCTTGGAGAAAAAACATCTCCATACTGAAAAATCTATTCACCATTCCTTTAGATCAGATACTTTTGGAAGACATGCTGGACGCGTCCGACGATAGCGTCAGTTTCGGACGGTTCCGTCGATCCGCCGGGGACTCGCTGGATGAAAAGTGCTCGCGACGCAGCCATAAGTGCTGCAACGACGACAACGTGGAAAATGTGGACAAGATCAAGGAACTGAAGCGGCAGTGCTTCGCCGAGCAACGCCTGAAGAGGAAAGAGGAACGTGAAAAGGGTAAGCAACCACTTAGTGGCTCAATCCGGCGGCAAGAGGTGTAACTTTCGATACGTTTACAGCCAAACAGGCACAGGTTGACGAAGCGGTCGTCGATATGTTCTCCTGCGAGCGGGTCAACAAGACACGAAAGGACGTAAACTGTGCCATGGAATGTGTAGGTCGCAAGAAGAACATCTTAGCCGACGACGGATCGCTGCTCGAGGACAAGGTGCTCCAGTTTGCCAAAACCGAGATCGCCCCGGAGGAGTGGCTGGCTCCCTTGGTGGCCGGTTTCGTTGACACGTGCGTCAAGGAGGTCAAGGAGAAGAACGTCAAAAGCCCGCGAGAACCCGGACAGTGCAACCCGGAAGCGTCCACCTTCGGCTACTGCATGTGGCGCCAGATATCGATGGCGTGCCCGAAGGAGAAGCAAATCGCAAGCAAACGATGCGATCGTATCCGGGACAAGTTGGCCAACAAGGAGTCGCTGCACTACCTCCAGGCGGTCGAAGCGGTTGAAGATGTGTAAATGAACCGCGTAAGATCGTAAGTGATATTCGGACGCAAGTTACAAGCGGTCAGGATTATGGTCACCAATTTGAATAAAATGATTCGTACGCTGACCCGTAAGCTGATCTTACCCGTAAGACTCCATATACTATAAATGCTTCTCACATAAACAACGTCTTATCATGAATTCAGTTGTTGTCGTTTTTATCACACTCCATTTTTATCCAGACAACAAAAATTGGCATCAAAAGCCATCGCCGAAACAACCAAACATCTTGGTCTGTATTCACGTCACCGACAGACAATAACTGGGTGCCAACCGAAACCAGACAGGCTTGGAACATCGAGCGAAATTATCGAACGATAATTCCCCTTTAAGACCACAATTGCAAATCGCTGCTAGCAGCCATGATAAAAGTGGACCTATCGAGCGGCTCCGATTTGGATGACCTCAGACGTGTGCAATAATCCGTCGAAGACAACGACCGGCAATGTCAGGGTACACGCTGCATTATGCAATGGGTTCCGGATACGATACGGTTTATTTTTCGATTTTTGATTTACAGTCATAACGAACGCACGTGATGGAATATTATCACCCGCGTGACACCCAACTGCGGACGCTGCAATTCGACTGTAACTAACGATCTCACGCTACTCTATGATCGCACACGCACTCGGTTTGCGCCAGAACGGAATTGCGGACAGTACGATTTGAACACTACTTTCCCTCACTTCAGGCGTCCTCTGGTGGCAACGCTTCAATGAAGAACCCATCGCTTCTGCATACTAACCTTCGTTCATATCAAGGCTTTTGCAAGTAGAGTCACTTTCAAAGGCGCCAGCTACCGGCCACAGTTTTCTTCTTCAGGTGATAAAGGCGGCCTTTTCCTAGATAACATGGCAAAGCCAAATCCCGAGACTGCCACACAGCAGGTTTGTGGCGGGTTTTGTTTAAAAATATCATGTCTGGCCCGCGCTGGCTTAGTCGTGAACTACTACCCGACGAACACCTAGTGTCCGTAGCTGGAGTGAATGAACAGTGAAGAAGAATCGACCGCTGTGGAGTGCTTTCGGTGTTGTGTAGTGTTGAAGTGAGTTTCAAAAACCTAAGAGAAGAGGCCTTGCAATATGCTGCCACTTTTGAGATTGCTCGCAATCCGGCAGACACCAGCCGGTGCGATCGTGGCTAGGCTGGGCTTTACGGCCAAGAGCTGCTACTCCACCGACACACCACATCCGATCGTCGACCTGCCGGGTTTGGGTAAGCTGAAAGGTTCGTACACTAAAGGCGCCTGGACCGGTGTTCCGATTCAGCAGTACTTGAACGTTCGCTACGCTGAGCCTCCGGTCGGTCAGAATCGTTTCAAGGCACCGGTTCCCGTTAAGCCGTGGGACGGCATTCAGGATGTATCGGTACGTGGCCGGGCGGCTCCAAATTACAACGACATTAAGAAAATTCCCGAAGACCAACGCACCGTGGAGCTGGAAGATTGCATTAGTTTGTGCGTTTATACGAAAGACACCGCTGCTAAGCGGCCGGTTGCAATCTACATCCATGGCGGTGGGTTCTACTGTGGAGGCGCCGCGCAACATCCACCCGAGTATCTGCTCGAGAAGGACATCGTTCTCGTGGTGCCGCAGTATCGGTTAGGACCGCTCGGTTTTCTGTGCACAAACACCGAAAATATCCCGGGAAACGCGGGCGTCGCCGACGTACTGTTGGCGTTCGAGTGGGTTCAGAAGTACATCACACACTTCGGTGGCGATCCGATGCAAGTGACGGCCGTCGGACAGTCGGCAGGGGCCGGACTTTTATCGGCCCTAATGTTCAGCCCTGCCCACAAGGAGTCTCACTTCCAGCAAGTGATCCTACAGTCGAGCGTCTCCTTTGGAACCTGGCAGTTCGATCATCACTCCGAGCGCAACACCCGGGACATCGCGCGGCGGGCCGGATGTGATCCAAAGGTACCGCTCGAGCAGCTGGATCAGTTTCTACTCGAGCAGGACACCAACACGCTGCTGAAAGCCTACATGCAGCACTTTGTAAGCCAACGTTGAGCATCCCCAAAACAGGGGCCTTTGGGTAGCCGTTAATGTGTTTTGTTCCCACAGTGGCAGGGACTGACCAGAGGTGTCGACCAAATTGGAGGCCGCCTGGTGATCGGTGGCCCGTCGCAAATCTTTCCCGTCAACCCGTACCAGGTGATGAAGGCCGGTGGCGGGAGGCAAAATATCCCCATGCTAATCGGGGTAGTCAAAGATGAGGGAACGTTCGCACTGGTTGATATGTTCACTGTCCTTACGGTACTCAATTTACTGGACAAGAAGGAATTTCTGCGCTTCGATCTAACGGAGGAAATTCAACGGATTTTCGGCACGGTCGAGCCAACCTGCTCCCTTACGCCGTTGGCCATTAAAAGCTTGTTCGATGTAGAGGCAGCCGCAAGGGGAGACACAATGAAAATGATTCCCGGATTGATTGATGTACGTGTTTCTGTCGCTTTCGGGAGGTGAATACCTAATTTATGTGCTTCATTTTACAGCTTTGCGGAATGAGCTTGATCAAGTCCAGTGTGCTGCGTACCGCGCAGTACAATAGTAGACACACGCTCAATCGTACCTTCGTCTACACGTTCGACTACGAAGGGCAACACACGCGATTCGGATACGATCAAGACATTAGCCGCGTTCCGTTCGATGGTGGAGTTCATCATAGCAACGATCTGCTGTATCTGTTCCCGTATCCACCCAGTGCGGCCGAACTGAACGAACGCGACACGAGCATGGCGAAAAGTATGGTCGACCTCTGGACGTCGTTCATTATCGATGGCATTCCGTCTTCACAGGACGTTCCCCACTGGCCACCGTTCAACCGTAAGCCATCGCACGATTCGACCAGCAAGAGTTCAGATTCATTACCGCCCAACGTTCGGACGCTCTTTACAGAAATTTTCGGTCCATACTTGCATCTGAACGAACGGATCACGGAGGGCAGCAACTTCCTAGACGAACTCACGGTCAATGCCGACGCGGCTCGGCGACAACAACGGCTCAGCCAGGCAACACCGCCGCCGCCGTCGGGAAAAGATAGTGACGTCTGCTGACCACCATCGGCCGGCCCTAATCCAACAGAATCTTCCCTCCCAGCCGGGTGCAGCCGGGGCCTAGGCGGTTTATAATCCGCATTCACGATACTTTTTAGATACTGTTCAAGCACCGCAAAGAGTAACGTTCAAAACCCACCGAAAAGGCCGAAATCAGCAGCACGATAAAATGAGTAACACGCGTCAGTCACACGTATATCGCACAGACAATTGACCTCGGACGTATCTCGGCCCCCATAGGCTATCGGATTTGCGATAAACGCAGACGGAATGTATCGAACATAATAAAGATAATT